>NW_007380987.1:0-7879 GCF_000475195.1 Diaphorina citri | reverse complement strand
CTCAAAAGACTTTTTTTTTTTTTTTTTTTTTTTTTTTTACTGCCAGCTAGCTGGCAGAATAGAATGTTGGCTTGTGTCCGGAAGTTGGCAAGGTTTAAAACCCTCACGCCGGATGTTCCTCCTTTTACTTTACTTCGAAGCTCCCCCCCCCCCTCGGCCCCCAGGGAAGGGTGGGAGATTTATGCTGGGACACATCCATGTAATGACGTTCTGTACGTATTCAAGTGGATGTCGTTGTATTGACAATGTAATGTATGTACCGTTAGAAGAACATACATTTTTCTTATAAATGGTATACCCATCCGTATAAGCAGAGCTTGTGCCACGGATGGGGAAACTTGTGCCGCGGATGGGGATTTGATCGTCGACTGTGTTTGGACACAGCTTTAAGTAGACATTGACCAGTGACGTAAAACCCATTAAAAAAATCTTCTTCTTCTTCTTCTTCTTCTTCTTCTTCTTCCTAGCCTTTCCCTATTTAAATAGGGTCGGCGTTTCTTGTCAGTCTCTTCCAGACAGCCCTATTATGTACCTCATGTCCTGATGAATTCTTCTCACCCAGGTCTTGATTCACACAATCTTTCCCCCTTTTCTTCGGCCTACCTCGCCCTTTTCTCCCCCTCACTTCCATTCTCTCAACTCTTATCCCTTTGTAGCTCTCATCTCTTCTTTCAACATGTCCCTACCACTGCAGATCTTTCTCTCCTGGACCTTTCTCGACACTTCCCGGATGGGGAAACTTGTGCCGCGGATCGGGATTTGATCGTCGACTGTGTTTGGACACAGCTTTAAGTAGACATTGACCAGTGACGTAAAACCCATTTAAAAAAAAAAAATCTTCTTCCTCTTCTTCCTAGCCTTTTCCTATTTAAATAGGGTCGGCGTTTCTTGTCAGTCTCTTCCAGGTAGCCCTATTGTGTACCTCATGTCCTGATGAATTTTTCTTACCCAGATCTTGATTCACACAATCTTTCCACCTTTTCTTCGGCCTACCTCGCCCTTTTCTACCCCTCACTTCCATTCTCTCAACTCTTTTCCCTATGTAGCTCTCATCTCTTCTTTCAACATGTCCATACCACTGCAGTCTCCTCTCTTGGATCTTTCTCGACACTTCTGCTACCTTTATCCTATTCCTTATGACTTCTTGTACGTAAAGATTACTGCGACCCTAGTGCAAACTGCCTTACAATAAAATACATGCATACCTAGGACACCTAAGTATATCTGAACTATTCTAAAGCAAATTAAACATAGCTCCCTCAGGGGACACTCGAGCTTTTTCTTTGAACCTAAGGTACACGGAAGAAAGTTTTAATTCGCGTCAGAATAACCAGATACATTATCTATAAGTATAAATAAACAAGTATAGATATAAGAAGAAGTATAAACAACCGGGTATAAGATATACGTATGTGAGCACTCATGATCTTTGCTATTATCATGAGAATGAGACTTCGAACCGCCCATGTAAGACCAGTAAGGTATGGACACACTTGAAATAGTTTTATATTGAACGAACAATGCAAGTTACTATTTTCTTTTTGAAGGGGTTTGATAGAGGGAACTGTAACTGCCAAGGTCTTATCGTCCCGAAAGTGAAGAGAGAAGGAAGACAGGATCGAAGAAAGCCTTTCCGAGAACGAACCTTATCCGTTCAGGATAAAATCCGCCCCGGCCCGGAACGAACCCGCTTACAAGCTTAAAAGCAGTGCTTCACAAAGTTGTCTTTAACAGCGGCACACTTTTCGAGACTCCAATCTTTCCGCGGCACCTTCCATAATACTTTTTTTTTCTTTTTTTTTTTTTAAAGACACGTTAGAACTCTGTTCCTAGTGTTCGCTCAGTGTGCACGTACCTTATAAGACTTGTTTCTTGTCGTGTTTACAACACACGTAAAGTCCATACTTTGACCGCTATCTATGCAGACTATGAGAATAAAACAAATAAATAACCAACGAGTATGAAAAACCTGATGCAGACACAGACAGACTAAGTATTATTACGGAAATTCTTGTACAAAATCACAAACATAATTTTAATTTTGTATCATTGTAATTTTGTACAAGAATCATCTTTAGATTGAATTGATTTGGGAGATCAAGTATTTCATTAGACACTGCTGCTGCTGTAGCAAAATAAATAATTTTGCGCTTTAATGTTGTTGGATTTTTGGTCTAGCGTCTTGGGGTGCGGCACGTGTTGTTTATTTATCCAACGGAAATTCTTGTACAAAATCACAAACATAATTTTAATTTTGTATCATTGTAATTTTGTACAAGAATCATCTTTAGATTGAATTGATCTGGGTCATCTGGGAGATCAAGTATTTCATTAGACACTGCTGCTGCTGCTGCTGTAGCAAAATAAATTTTGCGCTTTAATGTTGTTGGATTTTTGGTCTAGCGTTTCTTGGGGTGCGGCACGTGTTGTTTATTTATCCACATCCTCACTGTTGTGAATTAATGATGTTGACCCTTTGCTTGTTTAGAGGTGACTTTCTCTTTCTTATGTCTTGTTTGAAGTTGTTTGTCTTATAGAGGGTATCAGGTGCCTAATTTTTTTGCACTTGTACATAACTTGTATTGTTTTTTGTTTTATCGGCTTTTTTTTCACTTGTCACATACAGTCGAAACTTTTCCAGCTCTGAATATTTCATGTATTTTACCATGCTTTTTCTCATACAGTTAGGTAGGTACCCATTCTTTATTCACAAAACATGTGAAATATACGTACGTAGCGTAATGGTACATCGTGTTCTAAAAGCTGACAGTCTAAATATCTAAATAAAGAACTCCTTATACTAAAGAACTCCTTATACTAAACTCCACTTATGCAAACCTTAGTACCAACTTTGGTGTGGTTAATGGTAATGGTTAGCGGGGTGTACTTCTCACCTGAACAGTCGAAACTTTTCCAGCTCTGAATATTTCATGTATTTTACCATGCTTTTTCTCATACAGTTAGGTAGGTACCCATTCTTTATTCATAAAACATGTGCTACGTACGTAGCGTAATGGTACATCGTGTTCTAAAAGCTGACAGTCTAAATATCTAAATAAAGAACTTCTTATACTAAACTTATGCAAACCTTAGTACCAACTTTGGTGTGCCTTGTTTGAAGTTGTTTGTCTTATAGAGGGTATCAGGTGCCTAATTTTTTTGCACTTGTACATAACTTGTATTGTTTTTTGTTTTATCAGCTTTTTTTTCACTTGTCACATTATATGTACTTCCTGTTGTTTCCATAGTAGGTACAGGTCCTTTTACTTCAATCAAAATGTTATGTTACAATGCCTAGTGCCGTACGACCAACTTTCATGTTGTTAAAATTGAAGGTACCTCTGTACCTTTTAGGTCTTTTAGACTGATTTGGCTATATTACTTAGGTATTTATTTAAAACTTAGGTACAGGTCCTTTTACTTCAATCAAAATGTTATGTTACAATGCCTAGTGCCGTACGACCTACTTTCATGTTGTTAAAATTGAAGGTACCTCTGTACCTTTTAGGTCTTTTAGACTGATTTGACTATATTACCTAGGTATTTATTTTAAAACTAACCTGGCTCCGGGAGGGAAACAGAGAGATACCTACTAAGGTACGAAGTTTTTCTAGCTATTGAATTGAATATACATAGTCTTTCTTTATCCTGGCATTTTTTTTTTTTTTTTAGTTACCAACATAGGTATATATTTATTTTTTAACATGTGACAATTCAACATCATTGATAGTAGTATATCACTGTCCTATAAGCTCAAGGCTTATGTATTTAAGAACCATAGATACATTCTTGGAATTCACATTGACATGTAAGTCTAATATCGAATCGTTTTTGTTTCTTCTGTTGCAGATGAAGATTGGAACATTGAACAATCCGACGATTTTGAAGTGGAAGATCCAAGTGCAGAGATAGAAGATGTCCAATGGAATAAGAACAATCGGGAACCACCGCCATTAGAAAAACCATGGAGTGGAGGGAAAGAGAGAGATACCTACTAAGGTACGAAGTTTTTCTAGCTATTGAATTGAATATACATAGTCTTTCTTTATCCTGCCGTTTTTTTTTAGTTACCAACATAGGTATATATTTATTTTTTAACATGTGACATTTCAACATCATTGATAGTAGTATATCACTGTCCTATGAGCTCAAGGCTTATTTAAGAACCATAGCTACACTCTTGGAATTAACATTGACATGTAAGTCTAATGTCGAATCGTTTTTGTTTCTTCTGTTAGATAGTAGTATATCACTGTCCTATAAGCTCAAGGCTTGTGTAGGACATTGATAGAAAAATTACAATGATATTAGGTATTTACCTAAGTAGGAAAGTAGGAGATGTGTTGCCGATAAGTAGGAGATTAAAACCCCGGTCACTAAAGAGCTAAAGATCTAAGCAGTTTTACAATGACGTTGAACCACTATCAAACAATATGCGGGTCGTATTACTGAGCTACAAGTTCTGCACCTATAGGTAACTACCTAACTACTAGAGAGTGAGTTCATGCTGTTATTTAGAATATTTAGTTATCAAATTGTAATGTGAATAGCACCAATAACATTGCTATACATCAATGACTGGCGCACGGTGTGAAAGAAGGTACCTACGAATTCAGACATAGGTACCTACGAATTCAGACATAGGTGTACATACTTCATTTCCTTAGCTTCTTTTTACCTAGCAGGAGGCATGCCTTTGCATTGAATTACATTGAAAATTCACTGACACAAAGTACTAGGTGAGAAAGTAGCAAAAGTGGAACAAGTGGGGAGGACGTAGAAAAGGTTTATTTTTAGCATGTAATCAAGTACACCCTGTATTATTTTAACGCGCACATTTGGCATGCTTTACACATACATATCTATGTTTTACACCCTGTATTTTTAACGCGCAAAACTCTGGCACACTTTTTGATACGAAACAAAAATCCACTGAGCAGCCACCTCCGTGAGTCACCTGACTACGAAGGTAAACAAAATTTTTATCAGTTTGAATTTTTGTGAAGATGAGAGATGTCCAGTTTTTGCGATTTAGTAATGAAAATGTAAGAAAAATCGTAAAATTCATCATTTTAATTGATTTTTACACCTTTAAAATCGAGTAAAACCTTTTATTTCACCCGGACTATGTGTTTTACTTGTCCATGATCTCGTTTGCAAAATTTTGATCTACAAAAAAGACACCAAAGTTACTTCTTACACACCTGCCTCAAAATGCCTGGCTTCTTGAGGGACTGAAATAACTGGATTAATTAAGTGATTGTAAAATGGTTTTCGAATCCTTAGTGGCCGATTTGCTGAATCGGTACATTGGAGAGTATGTACAGAACTTGGATAAAAACCAGCTGAAGATTGGTATATGGGGAGGTAAGTTTAACCGAGAGTTTGTGGGTCAAGGATTTGTTTGTACATCAAAAGTAATTATAGGCATCTGACTGATTTTTATGTTCATGTTATTCTCAATTCTAAGCACAGCACCTTATGATACAGTGTGACACCTTACAACACAGAATACTACAGTATTCAGTACATGTTAGATAAGGTGGCCAAGCCCTCGTAACTTTTGAATGGCTAGGAATTTTTGATTTCTGTAAAGTTCTAGGGATGTAAATTCTTCAAAGGAGTAGGGTACAAGTTCTAGGAGTCACCCCTTGAGAGAGTTTTTGAAGTCTGAGGGACTAAGTAATTTTTCTTGGTCTGTCAGACTGTTATAGAGTTGAATACCCTCCCTAAGGAAAGATCTATCCATGATTTTGTTTGAACTAAGAAGTAGTTTGTTCTTATTTCTTGTGTTATGATCATGGACTTCACTTTGCCTAGAGAGGGTAGAGGCAACTCTGTGTACAAGAATACAGGTATCCAGTATGACCTGGGCATAGACCATTCACTACTTGATAGCTTGATACCTACCTCATGAGCATGTGCACACACATACACACACTATCAGGTGTACCTGTACACCATAGTGAGTGGCTAGCCTTAGGTTTAAAAATAAAATTTGTTATTTACCTACATGTTTTCAATAACATCATATTGTGCAAAATAGTTGTGTTTTATTACACTAGTGGTATCAAATTGAAGGTTGTTTATTGATACCTACATAACATATAGCTAACTACCATAGGTACTTCACATGTATGAGTAATATACTGAAAGGAGTAATTAGTCATTACCTATTCTTAGGTACTTTTACTTGAGTACCTAAGCAGGTACCTAGTTGTTTGTAAGTACCTGAGGAAAAAACTGTTATTGCTAAAGTTCACATGCACACAATATCTATTGAAGACTGGTGGGAAATACCACAACTAGCTTTAGGGGGAACCCAGACACCTTTTCATGTAAATGAGAGAAAGAAAAACAGGTAAATGGAGAGAACAAAGGAGATGGAAATAGATAAGTAATTATTAAAGTAGAAAGAGCTACTACCTAAGAATTAAATAGATAAATAATATTAAGTATGTAGGGCTGCTTGGAAGAGACTGACAAGAAAAACTGACCCTATTTACTTAAATAGGAAAAGGGTAGGAAGAAGAAGAAGAAGATTAGGCCTCTAAGTAAGCATGTATTTGTATAGGCAAGTAGGGCTCCCTATTAAGCTGTAAGTAGTATGTCACTGCAACCTTACTAGATTTTTTGATCTGGACACTTGAAAGTGCATTATTAGTTTTGGCAGTTTCATAAATTTGTATAAGCTTAACCCATCCTTTGGGGCAGTTGCCTCTACTTCTAAGCCTCAGATTGGGCTTTTTGTTTATGGAATTAAGTTGTTTTGGCAGTTTGCTTCACTATCTACCAAGGTGAGTACCTACTCTACACAGCTGATTGCTTATAGCTTCAAGTTATGATCTCATCTCTGAGTCAAGTTGCACTGAGGGTGTGTCATCGGTATCTATAGAAGTTTGTTTCCCATAGAATGAATATACCTACGTACAAGTACATACCTAATACCTACTTGAGTTACCAAGCCTCTGTGGCATACCTACTGATAATCATTTTGTCCTTGTGTTCAGGTTTGAATCACAGGAATTTGATACACAGTACTTAGGTACTTATGGAAATTTCAGCTTCCTGGACTAAGGAAATTTCTTTTTGGATTAAGTATTTTCCCCCTGGGAATGCAAAGTACTTCATCGGGACCTGCGCCCCTACAGGACCCTCAAAGGACCAATGAACTTCAAAATTAGGATAAAATTTGATTAGGTAATACCTATTAGTTTGTTTTTTGTTTGTTTCGTTGTTTTTTTTTTTTTTTTAAATCAAAATCAAATAAACCTTTGGAGAGTTGGGTAGGGAGTTATGACAGCACAGACATAGGTACCTACCTAGGTCATCAATCAAAATGTCAAGTTAATAATAATAATAATAATAATAATAATAATAATAATAATAATAATAATAATAATAATAATAATAATAATAAATAAAATAAAAAAATGCACAAATAGCCTCAGAATTTGAGACATATTGTGCGTGGGCGGTAGTCATCCAAGTACAATTAGCATTGATTGGCCAAGAGCCAAAATAACGTTTTTAATGGGCAATTGAAAGATTTTTTCCTCACTCCCCATTGCCAATTACAATGAGATGCCTTATCAATTGTGGACCCCAAAGCGGTTCTCAAAGTGGTCACCAAATGAAGAGTAGGTAGGTAATACCTAGCGGAGCGGCACGGCGTTAGCACATTAAATGCACCAGTTCCAAAAAATCACACAAAGTAAGCAACGTTTCGTGTGGTTGATATCCATATGGGTGACCATCACGGCAATCGTGTGTTGCTATCTTTCCCTGCCCCACTCAGGTTGAGTGAGATTAATGTAAGGAGGTGGGTAACTTGTTTTTTTTTTTTTTTTTTTTTTTTTTTATTTCCCAACATAGTAAT
>NW_007380986.1:0-21994 GCF_000475195.1 Diaphorina citri | reverse complement strand
ATTGCCTAGGCATATTTTGTAGGTGTAGTATAAAGATACCTATTTGGATAAAATTTCTATCATGGAAACTGAACAGATTACAGATAAAGGAAGATGATTGCTTTTAGTAGTGTTCTAAAAAATGTAGTTTAAAGTGTGCAATTTAAAAGAGTGCTTAAAAAAAGGAAAGTCTAGCTAAGTTACATTAAACGAGATTAGCATCTTGCCATGCAACTCTAAACAGATAAGAGACAAAAATACAATAGGTACTTAATTAGTAACTTAGTATTTGATCTTTGACACCCTGAATTATTTACTCATTTGTAGTTCACCGTCCAACCTTTTATTTAAGAATTTAAACAAGCAGATAAATGAATGCATAACCTATAAATGTTAATATAAAGAAGAGCAGAAGATTATTTACATGTAACATGACTAAATGACTGAAGTCAATTAGTCAGAGCAATTTAAGTATTAAACAATTTAAACAAGCAGATAAATGAATGCATAACCTATAAATGTTAATATAAAGAAGAGCAGAAGATTATTTACATGTAACATGACTAAATGACTGAAGTCAATTAGTCAGAGCAATTTAAGTATTAAACAATTTAAACAAGCAGATAAATGAATGCATAACCTATAAATGTTAATATAAAGAAGAGCAGAAGATTATTTACATGTAACATGACTAAGTGACTGAAGTCAATTTGTCAGAGCAATTTAAGTATTAAACAATTTAAACAAGCAGATAAATGAATGCATAACCTATAAATGTTAATATAAAGAAGAGCAGAAGATTATTTACATGTAACATGACTAAATGACTGAAGTCAATTAGTCAGAGCAATTTAAGTATTAAACAATTTAAACAAGCAGATAAATGAATGCATAACCTATAAATGTTAATATAAAGAAGAGCAGAAGATTATTTACATGTAACATGACTAAATGACTGAAGTCAATTAGTCAGAGCAATTTAAGTATTAAACAATTTAAACAAGCAGATAAATGAATGCATAACCTATAAATGTTAATATAAAGAAGAGCAGAAGATTATTTACATGTAACATGACTAAGTGACTGAAGTCAATTTGTCAGAGCAATTTAAGTATTAAACAATTTAAACAAGCAGATAAATGAATGCATAACCTATAAATGTTAATATAAAGAAGAGCAGAAGATTATTTACATGTAACATGACTAAATGACTGAAGTCAATTAGTCAGAGCAATTTAAGTATTAAACAATTTAAACAAGCAGATAAATGAATGCATAACCTATAAATGTTAATATAAAGAAGAGCAGAAGATTATTTACATGTAACATGACTAAATGACTGAAGTCAATTAGTCAGAGCAATTTAAGTATTAAACAATTTAAACAAGCAGATAAATGAATGCATAACCTATAAATGTTAATATAAAGAAGAGCAGAAGATTATTTACATGTAACATGACTAAGTGACTGAAGTCAATTTGTCAGAGCAATTTAAGTATTAAACAATTTAAACAAGCAGATAAATGAATGCATAACCTATAAATGTTAATATAAAGAAGAGCAGAAGATTATTTACATGTAACATGACTAAATGACTGAAGTCAATTAGTCAGAGCAATTTAAGTATTAAACAATTTAAACAAGCAGATAAATGAATGCATAACCTATAAATGTTAATATAAAGAAGAGCAGAAGATTATTTACATGTAACATGACTAAATGACTGAAGTCAATTAGTCAGAGCAATTTAAGTATTAAACAATTTAAACAAGCAGATAAATGAATGCATAACCTATAAATGTTAATATAAAGAAGAGCAGAAGATTATTTACATGTAACATGACTAAGTGACTGAAGTCAATTTGTCAGAGCAATTTAAGTATTAAACAATTTAAACAAGCAGATAAATGAATGCATAACCTATAAATGTTAATATAAAGAAGAGCAGAAGATTATTTACATGTAACATGACTAAATGACTGAAGTCAATTAGTCAGAGCAATTTAAGTATTAAACAATTTAAACAAGCAGATAAATGAATGCATAACCTATAAATGTTAATATAAAGAAGAGCAGAAGATTATTTACATGTAACATGACTAAATGACTGAAGTCAATTAGTCAGAGCAATTTAAGTATTAAACAATTTAAACAAGCAGATAAATGAATGCATAACCTATAAATGTTAATATAAAGAAGAGCAGAAGATTATTTACATGTAACATGACTAAGTGACTGAAGTCAATTTGTCAGAGCAATTTAAGTATTAAACAATTTAAACAAGCAGATAAATGAATGCATAACCTATAAATGTTAATATAAAGAAGAGCAGAAGATTATTTACATGTAACATGACTAAATGACTGAAGTCAATTAGTCAGAGCAATTTAAGTATTAAACAATTTAAACAAGCAGATAAATGAATGCATAACCTATAAATGTTAATATAAAGAAGAGCAGAAGATTATTTACATGTAACATGACTAAATGACTGAAGTCAATTAGTCAGAGCAATTTAAGTATTAAACAATTTAAACAAGCAGATAAATGAATGCATAACCTATAAATGTTAATATAAAGAAGAGCAGAAGATTATTTACATGTAACATGACTAAGTGACTGAAGTCAATTTGTCAGAGCAATTTAAGTATTAAACAATTTAAACAAGCAGATAAATGAATGCATAACCTATAAATGTTAATATAAAGAAGAGCAGAAGATTATTTACATGTAACATGACTAAATGACTGAAGTCAATTAGTCAGAGCAATTTAAGTATTAAACAATTTAAACAAGCAGATAAATGAATGCATAACCTATAAATGTTAATATAAAGAAGAGCAGAAGATTATTTACATGTAACATGACTAAATGACTGAAGTCAATTAGTCAGAGCAATTTAAGTATTAAACAATTTAAACAAGCAGATAAATGAATGCATAACCTATAAATGTTAATATAAAGAAGAGCAGAAGATTATTTACATGTAACATGACTAAGTGACTGAAGTCAATTTGTCAGAGCAATTTAAGTATTAAACAATTTAAACAAGCAGATAAATGAATGCATAACCTATAAATGTTAATATAAAGAAGAGCAGAAGATTATTTACATGTAACATGACTAAATGACTGAAGTCAATTAGTCAGAGCAATTTAAGTATTAAACAATTTAAACAAGCAGATAAATGAATGCATAACCTATAAATGTTAATATAAAGAAGAGCAGAAGATTATTTACATGTAACATGACTAAATGACTGAAGTCAATTAGTCAGAGCAATTTAAGTATTAAACAATTTAAACAAGCAGATAAATGAATGCATAACCTATAAATGTTAATATAAAGAAGAGCAGAAGATTATTTACATGTAACATGACTAAGTGACTGAAGTCAATTTGTCAGAGCAATTTAAGTATTAAACAATTTAAACAAGCAGATAAATGAATGCATAACCTATAAATGTTAATATAAAGAAGAGCAGAAGATTATTTACATGTAACATGACTAAATGACTGAAGTCAATTAGTCAGAGCAATTTAAGTATTAAACAATTTAAACAAGCAGATAAATGAATGCATAACCTATAAATGTTAATATAAAGAAGAGCAGAAGATTATTTACATGTAACATGACTAAATGACTGAAGTCAATTAGTCAGAGCAATTTAAGTATTAAACAATTTAAACAAGCAGATAAATGAATGCATAACCTATAAATGTTAATATAAAGAAGAGCAGAAGATTATTTACATGTAACATGACTAAGTGACTGAAGTCAATTTGTCAGAGCAATTTAAGTATTAAACAATTTAAACAAGCAGATAAATGAATGCATAACCTATAAATGTTAATATAAAGAAGAGCAGAAGATTATTTACATGTAACATGACTAAATGACTGAAGTCAATTAGTCAGAGCAATTTAAGTATTAAACAATTTAAACAAGCAGATAAATGAATGCATAACCTATAAATGTTAATATAAAGAAGAGCAGAAGATTATTTACATGTAACATGACTAAATGACTGAAGTCAATTAGTCAGAGCAATTTAAGTATTAAACAATTTAAACAAGCAGATAAATGAATGCATAACCTATAAATGTTAATATAAAGAAGAGCAGAAGATTATTTACATGTAACATGACTAAGTGACTGAAGTCAATTTGTCAGAGCAATTTAAGTATTAAACAATTTAAACAAGCAGATAAATGAATGCATAACCTATAAATGTTAATATAAAGAAGAGCAGAAGATTATTTACATGTAACATGACTAAATGACTGAAGTCAATTAGTCAGAGCAATTTAAGTATTAAACAATTTAAACAAGCAGATAAATGAATGCATAACCTATAAATGTTAATATAAAGAAGAGCAGAAGATTATTTACATGTAACATGACTAAATGACTGAAGTCAATTAGTCAGAGCAATTTAAGTATTAAACAATTTAAACAAGCAGATAAATGAATGCATAACCTATAAATGTTAATATAAAGAAGAGCAGAAGATTATTTACATGTAACATGACTAAGTGACTGAAGTCAATTTGTCAGAGCAATTTAAGTATTAAACAATTTAAACAAGCAGATAAATGAATGCATAACCTATAAATGTTAATATAAAGAAGAGCAGAAGATTATTTACATGTAACATGACTAAATGACTGAAGTCAATTAGTCAGAGCAATTTAAGTATTAAACAATTTAAACAAGCAGATAAATGAATGCATAACCTATAAATGTTAATATAAAGAAGAGCAGAAGATTATTTACATGTAACATGACTAAATGACTGAAGTCAATTAGTCAGAGCAATTTAAGTATTAAACAATTTAAACAAGCAGATAAATGAATGCATAACCTATAAATGTTAATATAAAGAAGAGCAGAAGATTATTTACATGTAACATGACTAAGTGACTGAAGTCAATTTGTCAGAGCAATTTAAGTATTAAACAATTTAAACAAGCAGATAAATGAATGCATAACCTATAAATGTTAATATAAAGAAGAGCAGAAGATTATTTACATGTAACATGACTAAATGACTGAAGTCAATTAGTCAGAGCAATTTAAGTATTAAACAATTTAAACAAGCAGATAAATGAATGCATAACCTATAAATGTTAATATAAAGAAGAGCAGAAGATTATTTACATGTAACATGACTAAATGACTGAAGTCAATTAGTCAGAGCAATTTAAGTATTAAACAATTTAAACAAGCAGATAAATGAATGCATAACCTATAAATGTTAATATAAAGAAGAGCAGAAGATTATTTACATGTAACATGACTAAGTGACTGAAGTCAATTTGTCAGAGCAATTTAAGTATTAAACAATTTAAACAAGCAGATAAATGAATGCATAACCTATAAATGTTAATATAAAGAAGAGCAGAAGATTATTTACATGTAACATGACTAAATGACTGAAGTCAATTAGTCAGAGCAATTTAAGTATTAAACAATTTAAACAAGCAGATAAATGAATGCATAACCTATAAATGTTAATATAAAGAAGAGCAGAAGATTATTTACATGTAACATGACTAAATGACTGAAGTCAATTAGTCAGAGCAATTTAAGTATTAAACAATTTAAACAAGCAGATAAATGAATGCATAACCTATAAATGTTAATATAAAGAAGAGCAGAAGATTATTTACATGTAACATGACTAAGTGACTGAAGTCAATTTGTCAGAGCAATTTAAGTATTAAACAATTTAAACAAGCAGATAAATGAATGCATAACCTATAAATGTTAATATAAAGAAGAGCAGAAGATTATTTACATGTAACATGACTAAATGACTGAAGTCAATTAGTCAGAGCAATTTAAGTATTAAACAATTTAAACAAGCAGATAAATGAATGCATAACCTATAAATGTTAATATAAAGAAGAGCAGAAGATTATTTACATGTAACATGACTAAATGACTGAAGTCAATTAGTCAGAGCAATTTAAGTATTAAACAATTTAAACAAGCAGATAAATGAATGCATAACCTATAAATGTTAATATAAAGAAGAGCAGAAGATTATTTACATGTAACATGACTAAGTGACTGAAGTCAATTTGTCAGAGCAATTTAAGTATTAAACAATTTAAACAAGCAGATAAATGAATGCATAACCTATAAATGTTAATATAAAGAAGAGCAGAAGATTATTTACATGTAACATGACTAAATGACTGAAGTCAATTAGTCAGAGCAATTTAAGTATTAAACAATTTAAACAAGCAGATAAATGAATGCATAACCTATAAATGTTAATATAAAGAAGAGCAGAAGATTATTTACATGTAACATGACTAAATGACTGAAGTCAATTAGTCAGAGCAATTTAAGTATTAAACAATTTAAACAAGCAGATAAATGAATGCATAACCTATAAATGTTAATATAAAGAAGAGCAGAAGATTATTTACATGTAACATGACTAAGTGACTGAAGTCAATTTGTCAGAGCAATTTAAGTATTAAACAATTTAAACAAGCAGATAAATGAATGCATAACCTATAAATGTTAATATAAAGAAGAGCAGAAGATTATTTACATGTAACATGACTAAATGACTGAAGTCAATTAGTCAGAGCAATTTAAGTATTAAACAATTTAAACAAGCAGATAAATGAATGCATAACCTATAAATGTTAATATAAAGAAGAGCAGAAGATTATTTACATGTAACATGACTAAATGACTGAAGTCAATTAGTCAGAGCAATTTAAGTATTAAACAATTTAAACAAGCAGATAAATGAATGCATAACCTATAAATGTTAATATAAAGAAGAGCAGAAGATTATTTACATGTAACATGACTAAGTGACTGAAGTCAATTTGTCAGAGCAATTTAAGTATTAAACAATTTAAACAAGCAGATAAATGAATGCATAACCTATAAATGTTAATATAAAGAAGAGCAGAAGATTATTTACATGTAACATGACTAAATGACTGAAGTCAATTAGTCAGAGCAATTTAAGTATTAAACAATTTAAACAAGCAGATAAATGAATGCATAACCTATAAATGTTAATATAAAGAAGAGCAGAAGATTATTTACATGTAACATGACTAAATGACTGAAGTCAATTAGTCAGAGCAATTTAAGTATTAAACAATTTAAACAAGCAGATAAATGAATGCATAACCTATAAATGTTAATATAAAGAAGAGCAGAAGATTATTTACATGTAACATGACTAAGTGACTGAAGTCAATTTGTCAGAGCAATTTAAGTATTAAACAATTTAAACAAGCAGATAAATGAATGCATAACCTATACATGTTGAATGTAGAAACAATATAGTACATGTTATACCTAGGTGTTATTTTAATAAAATGAGAAAGGAGAAGGGAAATGGCTTATTATTATTATTATTTGTTTTTATCTCCCCTTAAGAGCCAGGACTCAACACAGGTCCAGACAATGCACACCCAGCCCCCCCCCCCTCTCCCAAGAGGAGGGGTGTGAGAGAGACGGGGATATTTAATCAGATTGAGTGCCCATTGAATGGACCCTATGGTTGGGTTCTTTGCAAATTATTTCTTTAGCCTCATCATGAGAATATGGAGCCCCTACAGTTAATGACATTTTTAATTCATTCCTAAATGCTTGATAATTTAATAAACGAGTAATCTCTGGAATGGAGTTAAAGGTTTTTATGCCATTAATGATATAGGAGTTTGCAAATGTTGTGTGTTTAGGTAGGTTGAGGTTTTTACACTGCCTTGTGTTATGTTGGTGAATTTGATTTTGAGTTTTTAGCTTGGGTAAAAGCTTATGTATTGAGCAACACAATTCAAGGCAATATAATGCATAGTAAGTGGGTATATGGTGCTCCACAAACAACTCCCTGCATGAGTCTCCATAGCCCATAGAGAACACAGCACGCAGTGCCTTTTTTTGCAGAACAAAGATCTCATTGTCTCTGGTAGCGCAGGTGCCTGCCCAAAATGATATTCCATATCGAATTTTACTTTGGAAATGAGCGTGGAAGGTAAGTAGAGCAAGTTTGCTGTTGTATCTTTTCTTGACTGATTTGATAAGGTAGATGGATGAGCATAGTTTATTGTGTAGGTTCTCTATGTGTTCAACCCAGGTTAAGCATCGATCAAGTGTGATCCCTAGGAATTTTGTCGATTTAACAGAGGTGATGGATGTGTGATCAATTTTGATGTCCCTATTTAGGTATTGGGATCTGGGTGACTTAAAGAAGAGGAAAACGGTTTTGTCGTAGTTTAGTGAGAGCTCTTTCTTTTTGAACCAGGCAGTGAGGTCATAGAGGACCTGGTGTGCATCGGCCCAGAGATCGTCAAAGTTGTCATTGGCAAGGAAAATAGATGTGTCATCGGCAAAGAGGGTGAAGAGGGCATTTGTGGTTGTGCATGATTTTATGTCGTTGACATATAGTAGGAATAGCAGAGGTCCTAGAATGGACCCCTGCGGAACCCCCCTCTCCACCCTCCCCCTCGACGACAGGACACCTTCACATGTGCCTTGTGGGCTTAATGTTTCGATAGAGACCTGCTGAGTTCTATCGCTCAAATAGGATGTGAACCAGTCTAATGTTTTACCTCTCACTCCATAGGATTCAAGTTTGTGGAGAAGGTGGGCGTGGCCTACACAATCGAATGCCTTGCTGAGGTCACAGAATATTCCTATGGCACTTTTGGTTTGATAGAGACTGAGATAAAGCTCCGCAAGAAAGTTGGAGATAGCATCGGAAGTTGAGCGATTATTGACAAAGCCAAATTGGACGTCACTTAGTAATTTGTGTTTTTGTAGATGATTCATTAACCTGGAATGCATAAGTTTTTCAAATATTTTTGATATTGTATTTAGTAATGAGATTGGTCTATAGTTTTTGATGGAATGTTGTTCACCTTTTTTGAATAGTGGTATTATTATGGCATTTTTATAGTCACAAGGGAAGCAGCCTGTTTCTAGTGATTCATTGAAAATTGAACTAAGAGGTTTAGCCAGATGTTCGATGCTATCCTGTATGATTGACAAGGGAATTTCATCTTCACCTTTTGCAGTTTTATTTTTTAATAGTTTAGTGATCTCAACAATTTCATTTGGTGTTGTAGGATCTACCTTAAATGTTATTTGAATGTTGTTGGTAGAGTCGTGGTTGTTGTTAGTGTTTGGATGTGTATTTTTGGTGATTTCTCCAGCAATATTTTGGAAGTAGGAGTTAAATTGTTCTGCTACAGTGTTTGGATCATTGATTTTTATTCCATTGATCATAAGGTGGATGGGTTTGAATATTTGTGTGTTAGCTTTGATACATGGCTTGATTAGGTTCCATTGGTGTTTGGACTGTTTGGCAGGTTGTAAGAAGATTATTTACATGTAACATGACTAAATGACTGAAGTCAATTAGTCAGAGCAATTTAAGTATTAAACAATTTAAACAAGCAGATAAATGAATGCATAACCTATAAATGTTAATATAAAGAAGAGCAGAAGATTATTTACATGTAACATGACTAAGTGACTGAAGTCAATTTGTCAGAGCAATTTAAGTATTAAACAATTTAAACAAGCAGATAAATGAATGCATAACCTATAAATGTTAATATAAAGAAGAGCAGAAGATTATTTACATGTAACATGACTAAATGACTGAAGTCAATTAGTCAGAGCAATTTAAGTATTAAACAATTTAAACAAGCAGATAAATGAATGCATAACCTATAAATGTTAATATAAAGAAGAGCAGAAGATTATTTACATGTAACATGACTAAATGACTGAAGTCAATTAGTCAGAGCAATTTAAGTATTAAACAATTTAAACAAGCAGATAAATGAATGCATAACCTATAAATGTTAATATAAAGAAGAGCAGAAGATTATTTACATGTAACATGACTAAGTGACTGAAGTCAATTTGTCAGAGCAATTTAAGTATTAAACAATTTAAACAAGCAGATAAATGAATGCATAACCTATAAATGTTAATATAAAGAAGAGCAGAAGATTATTTACATGTAACATGACTAAATGACTGAAGTCAATTAGTCAGAGCAATTTAAGTATTAAACAATTTAAACAAGCAGATAAATGAATGCATAACCTATAAATGTTAATATAAAGAAGAGCAGAAGATTATTTACATGTAACATGACTAAATGACTGAAGTCAATTAGTCAGAGCAATTTAAGTATTAAACAATTTAAACAAGCAGATAAATGAATGCATAACCTATAAATGTTAATATAAAGAAGAGCAGAAGATTATTTACATGTAACATGACTAAGTGACTGAAGTCAATTTGTCAGAGCAATTTAAGTATTAAACAATTTAAACAAGCAGATAAATGAATGCATAACCTATAAATGTTAATATAAAGAAGAGCAGAAGATTATTTACATGTAACATGACTAAATGACTGAAGTCAATTAGTCAGAGCAATTTAAGTATTAAACAATTTAAACAAGCAGATAAATGAATGCATAACCTATAAATGTTAATATAAAGAAGAGCAGAAGATTATTTACATGTAACATGACTAAATGACTGAAGTCAATTAGTCAGAGCAATTTAAGTATTAAACAATTTAAACAAGCAGATAAATGAATGCATAACCTATAAATGTTAATATAAAGAAGAGCAGAAGATTATTTACATGTAACATGACTAAGTGACTGAAGTCAATTTGTCAGAGCAATTTAAGTATTAAACAATTTAAACAAGCAGATAAATGAATGCATAACCTATAAATGTTAATATAAAGAAGAGCAGAAGATTATTTACATGTAACATGACTAAATGACTGAAGTCAATTAGTCAGAGCAATTTAAGTATTAAACAATTTAAACAAGCAGATAAATGAATGCATAACCTATAAATGTTAATATAAAGAAGAGCAGAAGATTATTTACATGTAACATGACTAAATGACTGAAGTCAATTAGTCAGAGCAATTTAAGTATTAAACAATTTAAACAAGCAGATAAATGAATGCATAACCTATAAATGTTAATATAAAGAAGAGCAGAAGATTATTTACATGTAACATGACTAAGTGACTGAAGTCAATTTGTCAGAGCAATTTAAGTATTAAACAATTTAAACAAGCAGATAAATGAATGCATAACCTATAAATGTTAATATAAAGAAGAGCAGAAGATTATTTACATGTAACATGACTAAATGACTGAAGTCAATTAGTCAGAGCAATTTAAGTATTAAACAATTTAAACAAGCAGATAAATGAATGCATAACCTATAAATGTTAATATAAAGAAGAGCAGAAGATTATTTACATGTAACATGACTAAATGACTGAAGTCAATTAGTCAGAGCAATTTAAGTATTAAACAATTTAAACAAGCAGATAAATGAATGCATAACCTATAAATGTTAATATAAAGAAGAGCAGAAGATTATTTACATGTAACATGACTAAGTGACTGAAGTCAATTTGTCAGAGCAATTTAAGTATTAAACAATTTAAACAAGCAGATAAATGAATGCATAACCTATAAATGTTAATATAAAGAAGAGCAGAAGATTATTTACATGTAACATGACTAAATGACTGAAGTCAATTAGTCAGAGCAATTTAAGTATTAAACAATTTAAACAAGCAGATAAATGAATGCATAACCTATAAATGTTAATATAAAGAAGAGCAGAAGATTATTTACATGTAACATGACTAAATGACTGAAGTCAATTAGTCAGAGCAATTTAAGTATTAAACAATTTAAACAAGCAGATAAATGAATGCATAACCTATAAATGTTAATATAAAGAAGAGCAGAAGATTATTTACATGTAACATGACTAAGTGACTGAAGTCAATTTGTCAGAGCAATTTAAGTATTAAACAATTTAAACAAGCAGATAAATGAATGCATAACCTATAAATGTTAATATAAAGAAGAGCAGAAGATTATTTACATGTAACATGACTAAATGACTGAAGTCAATTAGTCAGAGCAATTTAAGTATTAAACAATTTAAACAAGCAGATAAATGAATGCATAACCTATAAATGTTAATATAAAGAAGAGCAGAAGATTATTTACATGTAACATGACTAAATGACTGAAGTCAATTAGTCAGAGCAATTTAAGTATTAAACAATTTAAACAAGCAGATAAATGAATGCATAACCTATAAATGTTAATATAAAGAAGAGCAGAAGATTATTTACATGTAACATGACTAAGTGACTGAAGTCAATTTGTCAGAGCAATTTAAGTATTAAACAATTTAAACAAGCAGATAAATGAATGCATAACCTATAAATGTTAATATAAAGAAGAGCAGAAGATTATTTACATGTAACATGACTAAATGACTGAAGTCAATTAGTCAGAGCAATTTAAGTATTAAACAATTTAAACAAGCAGATAAATGAATGCATAACCTATAAATGTTAATATAAAGAAGAGCAGAAGATTATTTACATGTAACATGACTAAATGACTGAAGTCAATTAGTCAGAGCAATTTAAGTATTAAACAATTTAAACAAGCAGATAAATGAATGCATAACCTATAAATGTTAATATAAAGAAGAGCAGAAGATTATTTACATGTAACATGACTAAGTGACTGAAGTCAATTTGTCAGAGCAATTTAAGTATTAAACAATTTAAACAAGCAGATAAATGAATGCATAACCTATAAATGTTAATATAAAGAAGAGCAGAAGATTATTTACATGTAACATGACTAAATGACTGAAGTCAATTAGTCAGAGCAATTTAAGTATTAAACAATTTAAACAAGCAGATAAATGAATGCATAACCTATAAATGTTAATATAAAGAAGAGCAGAAGATTATTTACATGTAACATGACTAAATGACTGAAGTCAATTAGTCAGAGCAATTTAAGTATTAAACAATTTAAACAAGCAGATAAATGAATGCATAACCTATAAATGTTAATATAAAGAAGAGCAGAAGATTATTTACATGTAACATGACTAAGTGACTGAAGTCAATTTGTCAGAGCAATTTAAGTATTAAACAATTTAAACAAGCAGATAAATGAATGCATAACCTATAAATGTTAATATAAAGAAGAGCAGAAGATTATTTACATGTAACATGACTAAATGACTGAAGTCAATTAGTCAGAGCAATTTAAGTATTAAACAATTTAAACAAGCAGATAAATGAATGCATAACCTATAAATGTTAATATAAAGAAGAGCAGAAGATTATTTACATGTAACATGACTAAATGACTGAAGTCAATTAGTCAGAGCAATTTAAGTATTAAACAATTTAAACAAGCAGATAAATGAATGCATAACCTATAAATGTTAATATAAAGAAGAGCAGAAGATTATTTACATGTAACATGACTAAGTGACTGAAGTCAATTTGTCAGAGCAATTTAAGTATTAAACAATTTAAACAAGCAGATAAATGAATGCATAACCTATAAATGTTAATATAAAGAAGAGCAGAAGATTATTTACATGTAACATGACTAAATGACTGAAGTCAATTAGTCAGAGCAATTTAAGTATTAAACAATTTAAACAAGCAGATAAATGAATGCATAACCTATAAATGTTAATATAAAGAAGAGCAGAAGATTATTTACATGTAACATGACTAAATGACTGAAGTCAATTAGTCAGAGCAATTTAAGTATTAAACAATTTAAACAAGCAGATAAATGAATGCATAACCTATAAATGTTAATATAAAGAAGAGCAGAAGATTATTTACATGTAACATGACTAAGTGACTGAAGTCAATTTGTCAGAGCAATTTAAGTATTAAACAATTTAAACAAGCAGATAAATGAATGCATAACCTATAAATGTTAATATAAAGAAGAGCAGAAGATTATTTACATGTAACATGACTAAATGACTGAAGTCAATTAGTCAGAGCAATTTAAGTATTAAACAATTTAAACAAGCAGATAAATGAATGCATAACCTATAAATGTTAATATAAAGAAGAGCAGAAGATTATTTACATGTAACATGACTAAATGACTGAAGTCAATTAGTCAGAGCAATTTAAGTATTAAACAATTTAAACAAGCAGATAAATGAATGCATAACCTATAAATGTTAATATAAAGAAGAGCAGAAGATTATTTACATGTAACATGACTAAGTGACTGAAGTCAATTTGTCAGAGCAATTTAAGTATTAAACAATTTAAACAAGCAGATAAATGAATGCATAACCTATAAATGTTAATATAAAGAAGAGCAGAAGATTATTTACATGTAACATGACTAAATGACTGAAGTCAATTAGTCAGAGCAATTTAAGTATTAAACAATTTAAACAAGCAGATAAATGAATGCATAACCTATAAATGTTAATATAAAGAAGAGCAGAAGATTATTTACATGTAACATGACTAAATGACTGAAGTCAATTAGTCAGAGCAATTTAAGTATTAAACAATTTAAACAAGCAGATAAATGAATGCATAACCTATAAATGTTAATATAAAGAAGAGCAGAAGATTATTTACATGTAACATGACTAAGTGACTGAAGTCAATTTGTCAGAGCAATTTAAGTATTAAACAATTTAAACAAGCAGATAAATGAATGCATAACCTATAAATGTTAATATAAAGAAGAGCAGAAGATTATTTACATGTAACATGACTAAATGACTGAAGTCAATTAGTCAGAGCAATTTAAGTATTAAACAATTTAAACAAGCAGATAAATGAATGCATAACCTATAAATGTTAATATAAAGAAGAGCAGAAGATTATTTACATGTAACATGACTAAATGACTGAAGTCAATTAGTCAGAGCAATTTAAGTATTAAACAATTTAAACAAGCAGATAAATGAATGCATAACCTATAAATGTTAATATAAAGAAGAGCAGAAGATTATTTACATGTAACATGACTAAGTGACTGAAGTCAATTTGTCAGAGCAATTTAAGTATTAAACAATTTAAACAAGCAGATAAATGAATGCATAACCTATAAATGTTAATATAAAGAAGAGCAGAAGATTATTTACATGTAACATGACTAAATGACTGAAGTCAATTAGTCAGAGCAATTTAAGTATTAAACAATTTAAACAAGCAGATAAATGAATGCATAACCTATAAATGTTAATATAAAGAAGAGCAGAAGATTATTTACATGTAACATGACTAAATGACTGAAGTCAATTAGTCAGAGCAATTTAAGTATTAAACAATTTAAACAAGCAGATAAATGAATGCATAACCTATAAATGTTAATATAAAGAAGAGCAGAAGATTATTTACATGTAACATGACTAAGTGACTGAAGTCAATTTGTCAGAGCAATTTAAGTATTAAACAATTTAAACAAGCAGATAAATGAATGCATAACCTATAAATGTTAATATAAAGAAGAGCAGAAGATTATTTACATGTAACATGACTAAATGACTGAAGTCAATTAGTCAGAGCAATTTAAGTATTAAACAATTTAAACAAGCAGATAAATGAATGCATAACCTATAAATGTTAATATAAAGAAGAGCAGAAGATTATTTACATGTAACATGACTAAATGACTGAAGTCAATTAGTCAGAGCAATTTAAGTATTAAACAATTTAAACAAGCAGATAAATGAATGCATAACCTATAAATGTTAATATAAAGAAGAGCAGAAGATTATTTACATGTAACATGACTAAGTGACTGAAGTCAATTTGTCAGAGCAATTTAAGTATTAAACAATTTAAACAAGCAGATAAATGAATGCATAACCTATAAATGTTAATATAAAGAAGAGCAGAAGATTATTTACATGTAACATGACTAAATGACTGAAGTCAATTAGTCAGAGCAATTTAAGTATTAAACAATTTAAACAAGCAGATAAATGAATGCATAACCTATAAATGTTAATATAAAGAAGAGCAGAAGATTATTTACATGTAACATGACTAAATGACTGAAGTCAATTAGTCAGAGCAATTTAAGTATTAAACAATTTAAACAAGCAGATAAATGAATGCATAACCTATAAATGTTAATATAAAGAAGAGCAGAAGATTATTTACATGTAACATGACTAAGTGACTGAAGTCAATTTGTCAGAGCAATTTAAGTATTAAACAATTTAAACAAGCAGATAAATGAATGCATAACCTATAAATGTTAATATAAAGAAGAGCAGAAGATTATTTACATGTAACATGACTAAATGACTGAAGTCAATTAGTCAGAGCAATTTAAGTATTAAACAATTTAAACAAGCAGATAAATGAATGCATAACCTATAAATGTTAATATAAAGAAGAGCAGAAGATTATTTACATGTAACATGACTAAATGACTGAAGTCAATTAGTCAGAGCAATTTAAGTATTAAACAATTTAAACAAGCAGATAAATGAATGCATAACCTATAAATGTTAATATAAAGAAGAGCAGAAGATTATTTACATGTAACATGACTAAGTGACTGAAGTCAATTTGTCAGAGCAATTTAAGTATTAAACAATTTAAACAAGCAGATAAATGAATGCATAACCTATACATGTTGAATGTAGAAACAATATAGTACATGTTATACCTAGGTGTTATTTTAATAAAATGAGAAAGGAGAAGGGAAATGGCTTATTATTATTATTATTTGTTTTTATCTCCCCTTAAGAGCCAGGACTCAACACAGGTCCAGACAATGCACACCCAGCCCCCCCCCCCTCTCCCAAGAGGAGGGGTGTGAGAGAGACGGGGATATTTAATCAGATTGAGTGCCCATTGAATGGACCCTATGGTTGGGTTCTTTGCAAATTATTTCTTTAGCCTCATCATGAGAATATGGAGCCCCTACAGTTAATGACATTTTTAATTCATTCCTAAATGCTTGATAATTTAATAAACGAGTAATCTCTGGAATGGAGTTAAAGGTTTTTATGCCATTAATGATATAGGAGTTTGCAAATGTTGTGTGTTTAGGTAGGTTGAGGTTTTTACACTGCCTTGTGTTATGTTGGTGAATTTGATTTTGAGTTTTTAGCTTGGGTAAAAGCTTATGTATTGAGCAACACAATTCAAGGCAATATAATGCATAGTAAGTGGGTATATGGTGCTCCACAAACAACTCCCTGCATGAGTCTCCATAGCCCATAGAGAACACAGCACGCAGTGCCTTTTTTTGCAGAACAAAGATCTCATTGTCTCTGGTAGCGCAGGTGCCTGCCCAAAATGATATTCCATATCGAATTTTACTTTGGAAATGAGCGTGGAAGGTAAGTAGAGCAAGTTTGCTGTTGTATCTTTTCTTGACTGATTTGATAAGGTAGATGGATGAGCATAGTTTATTGTGTAGGTTCTCTATGTGTTCAACCCAGGTTAAGCATCGATCAAGTGTGATCCCTAGGAATTTTGTCGATTTAACAGAGGTGATGGATGTGTGATCAATTTTGATGTCCCTATTTAGGTATTGGGATCTGGGTGACTTAAAGAAGAGGAAAACGGTTTTGTCGTAGTTTAGTGAGAGCTCTTTCTTTTTGAACCAGGCAGTGAGGTCATAGAGGACCTGGTGTGCATCGGCCCAGAGATCGTCAAAGTTGTCATTGGCAAGGAAAATAGATGTGTCATCGGCAAAGAGGGTGAAGAGGGCATTTGTGGTTGTGCATGATTTTATGTCGTTGACATATAGTAGGAATAGCAGAGGTCCTAGAATGGACCCCTGCGGAACCCCCCTCTCCACCCTCCCCCTCGACGACAGGACACCTTCACATGTGCCTTGTGGGCTTAATGTTTCGATAGAGACCTGCTGAGTTCTATCGCTCAAATAGGATGTGAACCAGTCTAATGTTTTACCTCTCACTCCATAGGATTCAAGTTTGTGGAGAAGGTGGGCGTGGCCTACACAATCGAATGCCTTGCTGAGGTCACAGAATATTCCTATGGCACTTTTGGTTTGATAGAGACTGAGATAAAGCTCCGCAAGAAAGTTGGAGATAGCATCGGAAGTTGAGCGATTATTGACAAAGCCAAATTGGACGTCACTTAGTAATTTGTGTTTTTGTAGATGATTCATTAACCTGGAATGCATAAGTTTTTCAAATATTTTTGATATTGTATTTAGTAATGAGATTGGTCTATAGTTTTTGATGGAATGTTGTTCACCTTTTTTGAATAGTGGTATTATTATGGCATTTTTATAGTCACAAGGGAAGCAGCCTGTTTCTAGTGATTCATTGAAAATTGAACTAAGAGGTTTAGCCAGATGTTCGATGCTATCCTGTATGATTGACAAGGGAATTTCATCTTCACCTTTTGCAGTTTTATTTTTTAATAGTTTAGTGATCTCAACAATTTCATTTGGTGTTGTAGGATCTACCTTAAATGTTATTTGAATGTTGTTGGTAGAGTCGTGGTTGTTGTTAGTGTTTGGATGTGTATTTTTGGTGATTTCTCCAGCAATATTTTGGAAGTAGGAGTTAAATTGTTCTGCTACAGTGTTTGGATCATTGATTTTTATTCCATTGATCATAAGGTGGATGGGTTTGAATATTTGTGTGTTAGCTTTGATACATGGCTTGATTAGGTTCCATTGGTGTTTGGACTGTTTGGCAGGTTGTAAGGTTTTTAGTTCTTGAAGTTTGTACTGTGCTTTGGCATGATTTATTTTTTTATTGTGTTCCCTTTTGAAGTGTATGTAATTGCTGATAGCTAAAGTATCAACTGAGTGAATAGATAGTTCAAATAATTCTCTTTTTACTCGACAAGATTCTTTTAACTCTGGTGTTATCCATTTCTTGGTTGGAGTTTTATTAAGTGCTACAGCTTTTTTAGGGAATGCAGCATTAAAGTGACCTAGTAATATATTTTGAAAAGTAGTTGACATTGCATTGACCCCACCATCTATCAACATGCTAGACCAGTTTTCTTGTCTAATAGCATTTTTTAGTTGTTGCCTACCAGCTTCTGTAATTTGTCTTTTGAATTTTCTTTTTGCTATAGGCAGTGTGTTAGGTGGAGCAATGGACAGAATCTGACTAAAATTATGGTCAGATACACCACTGAATATGGTTCTTGCAGTACACCTACTCTCTTCAATGTTTGTAAATATATTGTCAATTTGTGATGAAGTATGACGTGTAACTCTGGTAGCTGAAGCAAAGTTAGATGTGACATTGAACAATGTTAGGATTCTGTTTAACTTAGTTTGAATGGGATTGTCATGGGAGAATTGGATGTTGAAGTCACCAGCTATAGCTATGTTAATGTTGTTGGGTATTGTTGTTAGCAATGACTCCAATTTATCAAAGAAAATGTTAATGTTGCTGAATCTGGGATTATTAGACCTGTAAAGTCCAATAATGACCAGATTCAGTTCCCTAGATTCCACTGCAGCATATTCAAATGAGAATTCACATGGGGTTATATTGAATAGCTTTGGGGTAAAACCCAAAGTTTTTTTAATGAATACTGAAACTCCACCATGTATGTGTTCAATCCTAGTGAAGTGGCTGCAGGGATAGTAACCCTCTATATTTATGGTGGATACACTATTTGGTTTGCACCATGTCTCCGTGAAGCAGAGAACATCTGGATTAATGTTGAAATCTGTGTTGAGGTGTGATATAAAAAGTTCCAATGTTTCAATTTTGTTGTTAATGCATTGTACATTTTGGTGTAAAATGTGTACAGGTTTAGGGTTATTTAGTTTATGTGTGTCTTTTTTTGGTGTTTTGCAAGTAGATAATATTTTAAGATTGTTTAGGTTGATGCCTCTGTTAAAAATCTTTAAACTATTGTTACGTTTTTGGAATAGTGTTGGAATGGGATTGCCGGTTTTTGGTGATCCATTGCTAGTTAGTTTCTTTGGTATATGAGAGGTGGGTAGTGAAAAAAATGTAGAGGGTTACTTTGCCAGTAGTTGAGATTATGGTTGGAGGTAGGTGGTACTGTGACAGGTTGATGAATTGTGTCTGCTATTGTCCTGTTCCATGGGTAGAATGCTGGTAGGTATGTCCTTGGTTGGTCTTGAATGTGAACAGGTATAATGTTGGGTTGAGATACAGTTATTGGGGTGGGGTTGCTATCTCCTGCTATTTCATGACATTGGAGGGGGTTGTTTCTTTCTGAATTTGTTTGGTGGTGTTGCTCTACTTTTTTCTTTTCTTGTATTTTTTGTTTCTCTTGATCACAGATTGTTTTGATGATATTTTTAGTTGTTTCCAAGATTCTTTCTTCTTCATTGTTTGTGATGTGTTGGATTGTTTTGGGTTCATTGGTTGCTTTTGGGGTGTTTGATACTGACTTTTTTGCGTTTGTCTTGTTGGTTCCTTTTTGGTTGTTGTTGGTGTTGTTGTTGCTGTTGGTGCTGCTGCTGCCACTATTGCCGTTGTTGTTGTTGTTGTTGTTATTTGGTCTTCTAGTGTTTCTATTATTGGCATATTCATTTGAATTGGTTGAGATGACTTGATTTTTCTTGGTTCTTGTTGGGTTAATTTTATTCTCTGATTTCCTTTGGTCAGTGTTGGTGGTGATGTCAACATCCATGTGTGTTTCATTTCTTGTCAGGCTGTGATCATTCAGGACCTTTACAATTTTCTTGCTCATCCAAGACTTTGCTTTTCTGCCTAGATGGATGCCATCTCTTGCAAGATGGTGGGGTTTCACAAAGTTGTGGGTGTTAATTATCTGTACATTTTTGAATTTTTCGCATTGGTATTTGATTACCGTATTTAGTCTTACAATGTTCCGGTTGCGATATTCACACTCTTGAGGAGGGATTGATATGACTATGATTGAGCATTTCAGCTTACCCAGTTTATCCACATTCTCCTTGATGTCTTCTGTGCTTGTGGTGAATAGGTCATTAGTACCAGCACTTATTATGAGTGTGTCGTCTTTATCGATGTCCTCGGGTATGAGTTTGTTTATTGTATCTTCTAGCCTGAATCCTGGAACAAAGTTGGATTTTAGGTTGAAATTGTTAGTAAAACCTGTCTCCTTGACTAGTTCTTCATTGATGTGTCTTAGATGTGAGTCTCCTACTAAATAGCAGGTAGTCTTTTCTTTGTTTGAAGCTTTTTCCAAATTGATATTTTGTTTATTTAAGAAATTTGGAGTAATTACCTGTTTATTGGCCATCATTTCTTCTATTGTTTTGATTTTATTCTCGTTTTTGTTAATTTTTTCTTCAAGTTTGATAAATTGTTGTCTGATGTAATCATTGTAATCATTAGTGATGTTGTCTTCTTTTGATTGTTCTTTTGTGTTTTTGTTGCGGTCTACTTGTATTTCATGCATGTTCAAGACAGTTTTCTTATTTGACTCTAATACATTGTTTGTTTCATCATTTTTGATGGTGTCGTCAATCTCCTCTTGGAGATTTTTAGCAGTATTAGATGAGTTGCTTTGGTTCAGTTCCATAATACTGAGGTCGAATGAGTTGTTTCCCAACATGGTTGTAGAGTAGAAGTTTTTGTCAGTGTAACTTTTTCTCTTGATTTCATTGAATGCATTTTTCATGGTGGTGACAGTCAATGAGAGGCCTTGATTTTCTTCTATTAGAGTTTGGATTTGATCTTCTTGATCTTCGTTCTTAGATTTAAGTATATCAATGATGTTTTGCAGTTTCTGCATTTCTAGAAGTTGGATTTGTATTGTTTGATTCAATTCATTGATCTGTTCTTCTCCCTCTTGTATTAGGTTGTTGATGTTTGTACTGTCATTCTCCTTGGTTCTCTTGAAGGCTGTTACTTCTGATTCTAATTCTGCAATTCTGAGGCCGAGTGTTTTGCTGTCCTCATTATATTTGTTGATTTCTCTTTGTTTGTCTTCCGTGTTATATATTATAAGTTTGTAAATGTTGATTACCTTTTTTCTCAGAGATGCATTTGAAATTTCATCAACAAGTTTTTTGAGATCTGAGAAGATAATTTGGTCATTGTCGGTTAGTGTGCTGCTGTCTAAGTCTGTTTCACTGAAGTATTCAGAATCGTCTTTAGCTAGAGAGCTATATTTGTCATTTTTCTGCTTGGTCATGTTTCTCCTTGAAGCACTGCGGCTGGTTTGTGTG
>NW_007380985.1:0-18033 GCF_000475195.1 Diaphorina citri | reverse complement strand
GAAGAACAACTAGAAGGAGATGAAGGAGAAAAAGATAAAGAAGAACAAACTCAAGCATAATATTATGCTACAAGCATCAAAGGTGAAAGGGGGAAATTTGATGTGAAGGAAGGAGAAGAACAACTAGAAGGAGATGAAGGAGAAAAAGATAAAGAAGAACAAACTCAAGCATAATATTATGCTACAAGCATCGAAGGTGAAAGGGGGAAATTTGATGGACAGGGAGAAAGTGTTGAAGTGAGGAGGGAAATTGTTAGAAGCACGAGAATTTGTTTCAAAGGAGGGGGAAATTTTCGCAAGGAGCGGGGGGAAGGGAATTTGTGAAAATTTGTACAGCGGGAGAAATCGTCAGGAACGGGACGGAAACATAATGAAGTTGCTGGTAGAGATTGAGGGAAAAAGTACGAGAAGGGGGCAAAAAGGGAGGGACGAAAACTTTTTACCTCCCTAATCACGCAATTTCACATGGAATTCATTATTCTTTTTCCCATATAAATCATTTTTTTCTCTCTCTCTCCCTTGAACGGTATACAACCGCACAAATATTTTTTCTCCCACTTTTTTTTATCATCAACTAACTTGTGATAAAAAGTTGCCGCTATTAGGCTAACTAGAGGGATAGACGAGGCTTCAACACAGGCGGAGCTTTTAACCCGCTGCAGTTCGGAGGTTGGACGCTCTGAGACAGTACAAGATTGGAAGTACCTATGTATTCCGAGAGCAATCTATGGTGCTTCAAACTCTTGACGTTCGCCCGCCTCCCGGCACGCTTGATAGCGATAAGGCCCGCCGCACACGGGCCGGTGGTTGGAGAGGTAGGCGGACTGCGACACTAAACAGCTCCACAGCATCTCCGGATGGTGACTTGTGGGAAACAAATTAGGCTCCCGTGCTACTCGCCCAGTGCGCCCGGCGACCACGTGTTTAAGACTTCTCTTTAGACTAATTTTAAAGTTATCTCTTAGTCCAGCCCTAGTTAATAGCTAATAGCTTGTGTCGGTAGCCTTGTAAGTACTAGGCCGGCGGGTTCCGAATCCCCCGGGGGCGGATTTGTATCCTGAACGGATAATGTTCGTTCTCGATATTCTGTCTGGCGTTTCTCCTATCCGTGTCTTCTCCTATCCCCTCTTCCTTCTCTCTTCGAATCTACGGATAAGGTAAGACCTTTAGCAAGTCTACAGTTCCCTCTCTGTCCAAACAACTGCACCACTAAGGTTGATACCAGCTGTTTGGTTGTTATTTTTTTTTATTTTTTTTTTTTAAGAGGTTTGACAAGAGGAGCTTTAACTGCTAATGGTCTTATCGTCGACGAAAATTCGAAGAAGAGAAGGAAGAAGGATCAGAGATAAGCCAGCCGTGCCGAGTAACATCAAAATTATCCAAGCAGGATAGAAATCACCGACGGGAATCGAACCCGCCGACTCAGGTAGCGCTAACAAGGCAGACGCGTGATTTATCTCTAAATAAGCTACCTAAGATCTGGTTGGTAAAAAAATAACTCCAAGTTTCAAATTAAACTGAATCGAGGAAGGGGTTAACGAGCCACTTAGCAAATTGCTTATTCTTATTTCGCTTCCCTCCTAAGTGAAAATAATAACGCAGCCGACACGAATAGTTGATGCTCACACTATGGTTTGTTTCAGTAAAACAAGAAAATATTCACCAGGGCTCCCTCCCTCTGCTACGGGAATAGACATTTTCTACATCATGAAATACCCATGTAGAATGTACAGAGTTGAGAATACAAGAGTATGTAGGAAAAAAAAAAAAAAAAAAACAGTCAACACCTGTCTAATTGGCATATTGATGGTAAGACTCAGTAACTTTGGTGAAGGTTTCATTTTAATATCTAAATATGAAAATAACTTTTACTCTTCACTGGTTTTGGTTGATAGGTTTATTTTATTGATCTAGGCCTGTCAATTGGGAACTCGTCCTAAAATGGAAAACCCGTGGGATGAACGCGGAAAAAATCCCAGTCCCTTCATTTACAACATTTTGTATTGAGAAATACTTTTGTAGTTGGGAGACCTGGATAAAATGGGGAAAAATTGGTCCCTTGGATTCCCAATTAGACAGTTCGACTGTAGATTTTTCTTTATTTTTTTTTTTCTTTTTTTTCTGAAGGAGGTTTGATAAAGGAACTGTCACTGCTGAGGTCTTATCGTCCCCGCAAAGCGAAGAGAGGAAGAAACTGCATGATAGGAGGAAAGCCAGTCGTTCCGAGAACGAACCTTAATCTGTTTAGGATAAAAATCCAAACCGCAGGAGGAAAACGATCCCACCAACCAAGCGCTTACAAGGCAGACGCGCTACCACCCAAGTTAACTAAGGCTGGGTAAAACTCAATAACCCCCCTAAATTTTGTCCCCTTAAAAAAAAAAAAAAAAAAAAATGGTTGCAGGTAAAAATTAGAGCTCACTTCGTTCAATCAGCTCTTGTTTACACTCGCCTGATTATCATATTGTCAAACTGTTTACTTTCAAGATATGTAGTCAAGATATTATGTAGTTAAGATACTCATACTATGTAGGAATGTAGGAAACGCGATAATACATCCAAGTGTTTACCTTCTACTTGGCGTTCTACCAGGGGCGTGGAGTGAGATTTCAATAGAGGGAATCAATTTTCAAAAGGGGAATCGATAAATTTTCAACTGATATTCGAATCAATTTTCAACTTCAAATAAACCTACAAACCTACTGTTTTTCGGCGTTTTTCGTCAGCCTCTCAATCAGCCCTAACTAGGGTGAAAAATAAATCTGAAAAATAATGATAATAAATTTTTTAGGTCATAAAAAAAAAAGTTGCTGTGGCGTCCCCACTGATAGGAACCAAAATTATGTCGCATAATGTATGGAGTATGAAGGGTAACTCAACTTAATGTGTACAAGAGGTATGCACTTCAAGTATTGGTAGAATAAGTGTAAGATAAGTAAAAACACAACGATCGAAGCTCAAGGAGAAAAATGATGAAGGAGAGAGGAAGAAGGAGGAGGAGTAGAAGACAAACGAGGGAAGAGAAGAAGTAGAAAAAGATGATGAAGAAGGTGAAAGGAGGTGGAGGAGGAGGAGAAGAAGAGGGAGGAGAGAAAGAAGTAGAATACAAACGAGAAGAAGAAAGAGGAGAAGTATAAAAGGTGAAAGAGGAGAAGAAGAAGCAGAGGGAGGAGAGGAGAGGAGGAAGAAAGAGGAGAAGTATAAAGAAGACAAACGAGAAGAAGAGGAAGAAGAAAAGATACAGAAGAAGAAGACGATTAAGAAAAAACATCAAGGAGGATAAGAAGAAGATGATGAAGAAGTAGGGAAAGAAAGAGGAGAAGACGACGACGAAGAAGGAGGAGGGAAGACAGCAAAGAAACGAAGCATCACGAATCAGGAAAATAAGGAAGGGAAAGGAAGAACGGAAGGCAAATATGGAGGAAAAGAAGACAGGGAGAGGAAGAACGGAAGGCGAATATGATGATAAGGGAAAAGGAAAAGATGATAAGAACAAAAACACAAACTGAGAACCTAAGAAGAGATGGTAGAGGTGAAACAGAGTAGACGGAGAGAAGGGAAAGAAAATGAAAAGAGAAGAGATGTGAGAGGTGAAATAGAAGATAAGAGAAAAGGAGGAAGGAGGAAAAAAGAAAAAGAGAAGAAAAAGATATAAAATAGAAGATGATAAAAGGAGGAGGAAGGAGAAAAGAAGAAGGAAAGAAAGATGATAAGAACAAAAACACAAACTGGAAACCTAAGAAGAGATGGTAGAGGTAACATAGAGGAGACGGAGAGAAGGGAAAGAAAAGAGAAAAGATGTGAGAGGTGAAATAGAAGATAAGAGAAAAGGGGGAAGGAGGAAAAAAGAAAAAGAGGGGAGAGAAATGAGAAGAAAAAGATATAAAATAGAAGATGGTAAAACGAGGAGGAAGGAGAAAAGAAGAAGGAAAGGGGGAAGAAAAGAAGGAGAAAGAAAAATCTGGTGTGAACATCACACGACTTTCCTTATCCTATTGAATGATGCTTATTTGGGTGTTCTTGTTCTCATACCCTTATAATATCTCTAACCGTTTAGTCGGTATAGCTGAAAACCGCCAAAAAACGGTCGAAAACCACCAAAAAGTAGTCAAAATACCGCCATCCGTTGCACCGATCTTAACCAACAGTTTCGTGTCGCATCCTTGTCACATTTGACATTTACATACCAAATTTCATTGCACCGATCTTAACCAACAGTTTCGTGTCGCATCCTTGTCACATTTGACATTTACATACCAAATTTCAAGTCTCTAGCTCTTACCGTTCTCGAGATATTTTGTTTACAGAGAGACACACACATGGACCAATGGCTGAAACTTTGGATTTAGGCTCTAGGGAGCTCAAAACGTGTTTCGACACTAAAAACTGTCCATCGAAAATTTGACCCGATTACATTACTTTCCTTCCTATAGGATAAGGAAAGTAAAAAGTAAAAGAGGAGAGAAAAACGTCAGTGGAAACAACATGGCTGGGTTCAAAAGGAAGAAGAAAAAATATCCAAGGAAAATACAAACAAGATATTAATGAGTGTAGGGACATAAAGACAAGCCGAGAATAATGACGAAATAGAAGAAAAGAGAAGAAGGAAAAGAAAGAGAGAAAGGAAGAAAAATAGGCCAAGACTAGGGAAAAAGGAAAGAGAGATAGAGATAGGAAAAGAGATCCTAATTATTATAGGACATAAAACAAAAACAAGAAAACATGATGAAAGAGAAAGAGAGAGAGAAAATAGAGGCAAGAACAGAGAAAAGAAAGAAGAAGGGAAAAGAGATACTAATTATTATAAGACATAAAACAAAAACAAGAAAATAGGATAAAATATAAAGAAAAATAGAGAAAGAGAGAGAGAGAGGGAGAGAGAAAGGGAAATTTTCTAATAAAAGAGAAGCAGGAGGGAGAGAGAGGGAGGGAAGAAAAAGAAGATGTTATAGAAAGGGAGAGAGGTATCATCAGCCTATACGTAAATTGCAAATGAAAGAGTAAGAGAGAGAAAACACAGATAGGTAAGAGTGAGAGAGAGGGGGAGAGAGAGAGTAAGAGCGTGGAAAGAACGAGAGGGCAAGACAGAGAAAGACAAAGACAGAAGGCGAGTAAGAGATAGGGAGAGAAAGAAAGGAAGAGGGAAAGAGAGAGAGAGAGAGAGAGAGAGAGAGGGTATGATGTTAAACATATTGTGGTTACAGACAGCTCTCGGGTTGTTAGAAAACGATTAACAGAATGCAGAACTGAGAGGGAGAGAAATAGAGAGGGAGAGAGAAAGAGATAAGGAGAAACAGAGAAAGAGAGAGAGGGGGGGTAGAATGAGAGTGTGTTAGAAAGAGGGAGAGGGAAACATACATATAGGAGAGAGAGAGAGAGAGAGAGAACGAAAGAGAGAGGGGGTAGAATGAGAGTGTGTCAGAAAGGGGGAGAGGGGAAACATACATATAGGAGAGAGAGAGAGAGAGAGATAGGAGGTAGAAAGAGACATAGAAAGAGGTAGGAGAAAGACTGGGAAAAGGAGAGAAAGGGAGGGGGAGAAAGAGAGAGAGATAGGAGAATGAGAAAGGGAGAGCAAGAGGGAGGGAGGTTAAGAAAAAGAGGAATATAAAAGGAAATGTTTATTTTTTTTTCTTCAAGACTTCAAGTGGAGCACACACATAACACATATGGGAAAGGAAAATTTTAATTTTTCTGAAACCTTTTTTACTTCCCCCTGCAGGGTGTTTTGGTGTATGAACCAATTTAGCTGGTAGATAAATATTGTTTCAGAAAGAAAAAAAAAAAAAACAACAACAACAACAACAACAACAACAACAACAACAACAACAACAATATTTTCTTAAAAAAAAAAAGAAAAAATCCCATATGGTTTTTTCTTCATCTGCAAAATTTCTCATGAATATTTTCTTAAAAAAAAAAAAAAATCCCATATGGTTTTTTCTTCATCTCCAAAATTTCTCATGATTTATGGCCGTGTAGAGTTCAATTTATTTCGAACGTGTAGAGTTCAATTTATTTCTTCTGGTACCTAAGCGTGTACTACATAGACATAGGTAAATTCTAATGGCCGGGTTCAGGAAGTGAGTTTAAACTCCGATTAAGTTTAACTCTCAGATTAAGCAATCTAATTGGTCGATTTTTTTTTTAAAAAATAGCCAATCAGATTGCTTAAACTGAGATTTTTTTTCCATTAGGCGCTTTAACAATGTTTTATGCATGTCGTTTGCGCCGTAAACTGAGATTAAAACTTAAACGGAGTTCAAACTCACTTTGTGCACCCAGTCCTAAGTCGATTAGTAGACCTTTTGTGTTCTCTGTAGACATTACAGCCAACGTTCGCCTCTGACGGCCAATGTTACCAGCTTTCCATTTATTATTAATGGGGTCGTAAAGAGGTTTAAGGATTTTATTTCGTTTCTAAGAGCCAGTGGCGGAGATGGGATGTCGAAACTAGGCCTCTCTACGTGTGAACATCACACGACTTTCCTCATCCTATTGAATGATGCTTATTTTGGGTGTTCTTGTTCTTATAGCCAAACTTTTACAATATCTCTCAAATGGTTCGAGGATTTCCGAGACCAGAAAGTATCCAACATTTGAGATGAAAACATCAGTTGGAGAGAGGTTTAGATATGACTTATGTTGGGGACCTGTAGCAACTAATATAAATCAGGAATTTACTGTATAGGTAAGTATTTAAATTAATGTATAATTATTTATAGTACAGTCAAAACTGGATATCTGAGAACGAGAACTATCTAGAGACCCAAATTGGTTATCTAGGGACATTTTTTTTTTTCTTCTTTTTTTTCAATTAGGTACCTACTAAGATTTCATTTGAGTTTTATTGTGGCCCTATGGCCTATGCCAAATATAAGACAAAAATTTGATTTACCTATTTATATGTAGTTATTTATGATTCGAAACTGGATATCTCAGGACTCAAGGAACAGAATTGAACATTCCCCGTTTTTATTGCAAAAATCGTTTTCTCAATAATCCCGTCCTCAATGATCCAGGTTTGACTGTACAGGTATCCGTAATAACAGCGTTTACGTGAGATAATAATGGAGCCATCCCCATTTATGTTTAGGCGATAATTTCGAGAGAAAATAGGTGGCCCATTTATGTTGTGTTGTGCATGGAATTTTTCGGTTTGTCTTGATTTTAAATCATTACATGAAAGTAAAATCAAAAAATCAAATCAAGAATAATAATAAACTGAATATTAAACAAATTAGGCAGGAACACAGGTACTGATTTTCTGTAATCACTACGGGCTAAAAAATTCCCGGAGGGACGGACCCTGCTTGTTATGATGGTTGGAGGGAAATTTTTAATGTGCCGATTTATGTTTAGAACAGGCCCGAATTCAGGATTTCAGTGAGGGCGTGGGTCTATAAATAGAGTGACTTATGGGTTATGAATGACTTATGGGTTAAGGGCATCCACTTATAAAATCCTTGTACCCAAAACCAATTGTCAGCCAAAAGAAATCACCCCAGCCTAGTTAGCTTGGTTGGTGGCCCGAATTCAGGATTTCAGTGAGGGCGTGGGTCTATAAATAGAGTGACTTATGGGTTATGAATGACTTATGGGTTAAGGGCATCCACTTGTAAAATCCTTGTAGCCAAAACCAATTGTCAGCCAAAAGAAATCACCCCAGCCTAGTCAGCTTGGTTGGTGGCGCGTCTGCCTTATAAGCGCTAGGCCGCGAGTTCGATTCTCGCCCGGGGCGGATTTTATCCTGATGGGATAATGTTCGTTCTCCGAACGGCTGGCTTTCCTCCTACATATCCTGTCTTCCTTCTCTCGAGAAAAAAAATCTTTTAACTTTCTTACTTTCTATTAAGTCCCCACCACTCCTGGTTCTTACATGGGCAACTATACCCTTCTCTCCTAGTCCCAACTTGGGCATCCCCCCTCCCCAACTTTGGCAACTCCCCCACAACTTCTAGTTCTTACAGGGGCAACTACCCCTCACTTCTTATCATTTCATGGGCGGAGGTCTTTCACCCCCGGTAGGAAACCATGATGAAACATTGTTATTGAGGTGAGTGCTCCTGACTTTGGGGTGGTGCACAGACTTTGGCGTGGTGCAACTTAGTGCACGTTCATTTTGGCGAATCATGCCTATCACCAAACAACCTCAGTGGTGCAGTGGTAAACGAGTTGGATTTTGGATCTGAAGGTTGGTGGTCATAAAATTTATCTAGGTGTAATAATTGGGAAACGATATTTGTGACAAGCATTTGAGTATGCTTAACGTAATTAGAGTGCTCCTGACTTTGGGGTGGTGCACAGACTTTGGCGTGGTGCAACTTAGTGCACGTTCATTTTGGCGAATCATGCCTATCACCAACCAACCTCAGTGGTGCAGTGGTAAACGATTTTGGATCTGAAGGTTGGTGGTCATAAAATTTATCTAGGTGTAATAATTGGGTAACGATATTTGTGACAAGCATGTGAGTATGCTTACTCAAAAAAAAAAAAAAAAAATCACCTTTGAGAGGCTGACGAAAAACGCCGACTCCGTCTGAACACGGGAAAAGACGAAGAAGATGGATTATTGGGGAGGGGGTTGGATGCTCCACATTTCAGGCCATTTTTTTAGCATATTACTATATGTATTTAGGAGGGAAAAAATAGCCCGAAACGGAGTGGGCCCACACTCCCTAAATACAGCCCTGAGGCCCTGGAATAGAATAGAATACACGTTGTTTATCCTGCTGAAATAGGACTGGGATAGATTTATGTATGAAGCTATGAAGAGAGATAAAGAATATTTGCGGAGAGGAACAATAACTTCCAGGCAGGCAGGTACATAGTACATACCTATACCTACAAAAATGGCTCACCAGTAAATATCTCAAAAATATACAAGTAGGTAAATATTAATATTTCCCATAGACATCATGATAGGTAGGTTTTATGTTTATACCCACTTTATCATACATCACACGAAAATCAAACTCCTTTCCCTTCGTCTCTTTTCTTTCCTTGTATACCATCTCTTCTTTCTACTCCTCTCAATTCATCTCTTTCTTTTCCTCCTTCCTTTATTGTCATCACCTCCTATCTACATTTTTCTTTGTCCCTTCCTTCTTACTCGTTTCCCTTCACAAGAGAGAGGTCCATGTGGCAACAGTAGAAGTAAAATAAATAATATACCAGTTTTATCGTTTCATAAAATGACATTAGAATTAAAAAAAAAAAATTAAAAGTTTTGCTTTTGAACTAGTGGAGAAGCGTAATTGATAAGATCAGACCATGGTCCGAACAGGGTTAACCTTTTGCGTACAGAATCAATTTCACCAGAATCGCTCTTACGGTAGGATTCATGTCCTACATGAACCTTAAGCGTTGTTGTTACAGTCGGATGTAAACAAAACATTTTTTTCAAATACGGTAGGATTTATGTGAGACATGAAACCTCCGAAAAGCGATTTGTGGTAGGCTTCATGTCACACATGAAATTGTTCCCTCGCTTTTAATTTATTTTCTTTTTTTTTCCTAGTTGAGATAGAAACATCTGTTTTTTTTTTGTCTTCTTCGGAAATCTTCGGACTATAATTCCGAATGCTTTTGAATCATAATAAACAAACACCGGCTTTTCAGTCTGCATTTGAAAGGAGCAAAAGATACACAAGTTCCTAGGCACGTCCTACCGTAACGCCTCCTATCTGTAAAAATCAAGCCGACCGTAGCGAGTAAATCTGTAGCTTCATGCTGGACATGAATCCTACCGTATCGCCAGATTTAAGTTATATTTCTCCTACCATAATGGCGGAACCATGATTTCATGTGACACATGAATCTGTCCGCAAAAGGTTAATGGCATGTACTGTGATGGGACTTGGTAGACCTGTGCAAGAGCCCTACAACGCCCTACACTTGAATTTAGACCACGCTACGCCACTGTAGGTGCCTATTTCTCGACGGGACAATATGACAATATAAAACTAAGTTTACAAGTCTTGTACTCTTACATTATTTAGTGTACCTACTGTAAATTTAGACACAAAAATTAATAATTTACCTATAATTGCATAATAATCTAGGCTCTTACACGTGATGCACACTACACAATGAGTTTCATGAAACTCGGTTGCACCATGCACTGCTCTGTGTGAACCTTATATACGAGTTACGTGAAACTCGTAGCGTCAAGAAACCGGGTTTCTTCAGTCTCTGATGAAATCATTGTCTTTACCTAATAATCCTGACACTCTTCATAAGTAGCAAGCATCTTCGAATACGGAAATGGCCGTGGAGGCTATAATAATACATGATGTACCTATAGGCGCCATTTCCTAATAAATTATAGGGTCTCTCAATCGACGCTACGGTCCTCAATAAATAGCCTCTGTAGTGTAGGTTGCTAGGGGAGATATCCCGTTGTTTTGTGTGGCCGTTTTATCCACTACCTTCTCTTCTCTCACTCATTTCAAAAAAAAAAAAAAAAAAAGATGAGTGTTCCACCGCCGTTTTTATTTGCTACATTAGACGCATGTGGCCTGTGTCGTAGCATGCCCATCCCGTAGTATGCCTCTCATCAGATAGGCGAGAAGTGTTAGTTAGTTTCCGTGTCCAGAAACAAACTTGAACATCAGATCTTGAATTTCCAGAAATTGGTTGGCTGCAGTTTAAGAGGTGGTTATGATTTATCTGAGTTCAAACTCGATTTAGGTTTAACTCTAGAATGAAGCCATCTGATTGGCTAAACTTTTTGAAATCAACCAATGAAATTACTTAATCTGAGAGAGACTTAAACTTAAACTAAGTTTAAACTCTGTGCCCGCCAGCCTAGTTAGCTAAGTTGGTAGCGCGTCTGCCTTGTAAGCGCTAGGCCGCGGGAATTGACCACTACACCACCGATATAAGGTAAGCTTTACGGCAAATAATTTCAGAGAGGTGAGAGTTCCAAAGAGACATAATGAAACCCCACTCTGACACCCTATTCAAAGCCACACATCTCTCACAGGTACACAATAGGTTAACGGTTGTGTTTATTTTGTCACAAAACATGTTAAAAGTTTAGTGCTCTTGAGTAAACACATCACTGCACAGCACACACAATGTCAACAACTTGGTACACAATCCTGACACGTCTAACAATGTAACAAGGAAACAAAATGTGTGAAAAGAGGGAAAGATATAGAATATAGAGTTTATAGAGGATGAAGTGGTATTAAAATGGGATACACTGATTTCACATGAACTCTAAGACTCAACTCTTTGTGGCATAGGTCTGACTGGGGGACGTCAAACAGGGTAGTCTCAAGGCATTTGATTGGTCAATTTTGACTTGAGACTGATCTAAGAACGATCATTCTTGTTCATAAATACGAGTGTTAGACTCAACTCTTTGTGGCATAGGTCTGACTGGGGGACGTCAAACAGGGATTAGTATACCAGCTTGGTCTAGCTGGGGACATTAAACAGGAAGTATATCAGCTTAGTCTGGCTGGGGGCTTCAAACAGGTAGTAGACCAACTTAGCCTGACTGGCGGACGTTAAACAAGGAGTAGACCAGCTTAGTCTGGCTGGGCGCTTTAAACAGGGAGGATATCAAGATTGAAGCGGAGACGGCAATGTTGCCAACTTGAACTTTGTTCTTTTTTTTAATTTTTGGCAACACTGTATGTATTCAGTTATTTACTTAACACACTCTGTTGGAGGAGTATGCTTTACTCCATGATAAACAAACTGTACAGTTGAGACCAACCTTTTTTGGAGACAAGAGAGTGGATTTTTTTTCCTTGTGACATGAGAGATAAATATCTGAGCTTTTACACCTGGTAAATAAACACCAGGATTATCTGAACCATCACCTCCATTTACCTCTATATGTGATGATGTGATGTTGGTACCGGGCAGGAATCGAGCCTGCAACCTAGCGCTTACATGACAGATGCGCTACCCTCTAAGACTCTAAGCAAACTAGTAACTCTTCTGGTCTGTCTCCATTTTATCTTCTTTGAGCAGCAATAATTTAATAAGCACTTACTGTATGAAATAAGTAGATATTTCGCGGGCTCAAAAGTTAGATAATTACGAGAGGCGGCGGGTTACAGACATTTGCAACACTCTGTATGTATACATTGTACACGCTATCTGTTTATATAATGTTGGTACCGGGCAGGAATCGAGCCTGCAACCTAGCGCTTACATGACAGATGCGCTACCCTCTAAGACTCTGAGCAAACTAGTAACTATTCTGGTCTGTCTCCATTTTATCTTCTTTGAGCAGCAATAATTTTATAAGCACTTACTGTAGGAAATAAGTCGATCTTTCGCGGGCTCAAAAGTTAGATAATTATGAGAGGGCGGCGGGTTACAGACATTTGCAACACTCTGTATGTATACATTGTACACATTCCCGTCCACCTATGTAATGTTTGTTCCTGGGCTCGAGGCACTTTAAACTAAAGACAGAGTGTATGTGTCACTAATACAAAAACCCTTCCCCCCCCTCTCTCTCTCTCTGTCTCTCTCCTCCTCCTAATCTCTCTCTCTCTCCCTGCTTTTTTCTCTCTTCCACTCTCCCTGTTTTTCAAAATCTTCCCCCTCTCCCTCTCTCTCTCCCTTCTGTGTTTTACAATCTTTCCCTTCTCTCTCTCTCTCTTTCACTCTCCCTCTCTCCCTGCTTTTTTCTCTCTTCCACTCTCCCTGTTTTTCAAAATCTTCCCCCTCTCCCTCTCTCTCTCCCTTCTGTGTTTTACAATCTTTCCCTTCTCTCTCTCTCTCTAGCCTCTCTCTTTCTTCTCCTATATAACATCATTACTTCCGGGTTACATTTTTATTCCTGTAGGTACATAAGAGAACTTGACAGCGAGAGAAAGGATGAGAAGGACAGAGAGAATGAAAAACGAAGAAAAAAAGGGAGAGATTGTGATAAATAGAAACGCAGAGAGCAAGAGAGAGAGAGAGGGAGGGAGAGAGAGATAGAGAAATAAGAGAGAGAGTAAGAGAAAGAGGGTCGGAGAAAGAGAGGGGGAAGGAGAGAGAGAAAGAGAGAGAGTAAGAGAAAGAGGGTCGGAGAAAGAGAGGGGGAAGGAGAGAGAGAAAGAGAGAGAGTAAGAGAAAGAGGGTCGGAGAAAGAGAGGGGGAAGGAGAGAGAGAAAGAGAGAGAGTAAGAGAAAGAGGGTCGGAGAAAGAGAGGGGGAAGAAGGGAGGGAAAGTGAGAGAGTAAGAGAAAGAAGGTCGGAGAAGGAGGAAGAGAGAGAGAGAGGGAGGGAGGGAGAGAGAGAGAGAGAGAACTAGATTATGGTTTTGATCATTGAGTAAAATGCTGAGGGACCTTGTAAGAAGAAAGAGATATAAATTGTATGTACTTTACGTCAGTTTTTCTCCTCTGTTCCTCCCTCTCTCTCCCTCTCTCTCTCTCACTATTTTTCTCTTTCTTTTCCTCATAACATCCTTTATATTCGGCCATTTCCGTCCTCTTCTTACCCCTCCATTTAACCTTCTCTCCCTCCCCTTCTTTTCTCTTTCTCCCCTTCTCTCTCTCTCTCTCTCTCTCTCTCTTTCATAACATCCTTCTAATACAGCCATTTCCTTATACTCCGTTCGCCCGTCTCTCTCACACACATTTCTTTCTCTCTCATTCGGCCATTTCCTTCCTCTTCCTTGTTCTTCTCTCTTCTTCTCTCTACTACCTGTATCCTTGTCTTATTCATCAAGTGCTTCGTTTCCAAGCTACATATTTCTAGAGGAAGCATTTTTAGCCCGTCCTACCTTTATTATTACGATAGTAATAACAAAATGTATAGTGGACGGGCTATTGTATTCGCTTCGGTGTCTGTCAGTCTGTCTGTCCCCATAGAGGGACTTATCCAAACCTGGTGGACCTATACATCAAATTAAAGGTCTTTTTACCAGGAACACGAAAGTGGTGGTGCAAATTTTGTCCAGAGAAAAGAGGAGGAGGAAGGAATGAAATTCAGGAAGAGAAGAAGGAGGGATGAAATTCAGGAAGAGGAGGAGGAAGGAATGAAATTCAGGAAGAGAAGAAGGAGGGAATGAAATTCAGGAAGAGGAGGAGGAGGGAATGAAATTCAGGAAGAGAAGAAGGAGGGATGAAATTCAGGAAGAGGAGGAGGAAGGAATGAAATTCAGGAAGAGAAGAAGGAGGGATGAAATTCAGGAAGAGGAGGAGGAAGGAATGAAATTCAGGAAGAGAAGAAGGAGGGATGAAATTCAGGAAGAGGAGGAGGAAGGAATGAAATTCAGGAAGAGAAGAAGGAGGGATGAAATTCAGGAAGAGGAGGAGGAAGGAATGAAATTCAGGAAGAGAAGAAGGAGGGATGAAATTCAGGAAGAGGAGGAGGAAGGAATGAAATTCAGGAAGAGAAGAAGGAGGGATGAAATTCAGGAAGAGGAGGAGGAAGGAATGAAATTCAGGAAGAGAAGAAGGAGGGATGAAATTCAGGAAGAGGAGGAGGAAGGAATGAAATTCAGGAAGAGAAGAAGGAGGGAATGAAATTCAGGAAGAGGAGGAGGAGGGAATGAAATTCAGGAAGAGAAGAAGGAGGGATGAAATTCAGGAAGAGGAGGAGGAAGGAATGAAATTCAGGAAGAGAAGAAGGAGGGATGAAATTCAGGAAGAGGAGGAGGAAGGAATGAAATTCAGGAAGAGAAGAAGGAGGGATGAAATTCAGGAAGAGGAGGAGGAAGGAATGAAATTCAGGAAGAGAAGAAGGAGGGATGAAATTCAGGAAGAGGAGGAGGAAGGAATGAAATTCAGGAAGAGAAGAAGGAGGGATGAAATTCAGGAAGAGGAGGAGGAAGGAATGAAATTCAGGAAGAGAAGAAGGAGGGATGAAATTCAGGAAGAGGAGGAGGAAGGAATGAAATTCAGGAAGAGAAGAAGGAGGGATGAAATTCAGGAAGAGGAGGAGGAAGGAATGAAATTCAGGAAGAGAAGAAGGAGGGAATGAAATTCAGGAAGAGAAGAAGGAGGAATGAAATTCAGGAAGAGAAGAAGGAGGGAATGAAATTCAGGAAGAGAAGAAGGAGGGAATGAAATTCAGGAAGAGGAGGAAGGAGGGAATGAAATTTAGGAAGAGGAGGAGGAGAAAATGAAATTCAGGAAGAGAAAAAGAAGGAGAGAATGAAATTCAGGAGGAAAGAATAATTTAAAAACAATATTGTAGTCGTGTGCTGTCTGTTGTATGTTCAAACGGGAGAGAAAAAGAGGGGGGAGGAAGGGGAAGAGAGGAAGGAGAGGGGAAAAAAGAGGGGGAGGAGAGAAAAGTAGAGAGGGGAGGAAGGAAAAGAAGAAGAAGAAGGCGAGGAAAACAGGAAACGACAGGAAGGAGGAGAAGGAAGAGGAGTAGAAAAAGAGAACAGAAGCTTATAATAACCAAGATATCCAGCTATCTAACCTTGTCAATCCCGTAAAGTATAAGATTGGGTTAGGTAGGTACCTATATCCGGAAATTCAGAAAACATTGAGAAGGTACCTATATCAGGAAATTCAGAAAACGTTGAGAAGGTACCTATATCCGGAAATTCAGAAAACGTTGAGAAAATTTCATCTCAATTTCAAAAATGCAGGTTTAGAACCTAGACTTTGCACCATTTGATCAATTTCGGCGTGAAACACTTACAATTAAAGTTATTAAAGATCTACGTAACATAGTACTCAATGGGAAGCTCTGAGTTCCGTCCCGAGGGTGAAATCCGAATTCCGTCCCCGATTTGAAATTTACCATTGGGTTGGGACAAAAATTGGATGATTTTGGGTTTTCAGACGCAACTGGTGTTTTCCCCTACCCAATCTCCATCTCAAGGTGCGTTGGGACGAAAATCGGATGATTTTGGGTTTTTCGGGCGGATCTCCATATTCAATCTCCATCTCAAGGTGTGAAGAGGATCTTCCTCGTAGTAAAAAATTCGGAATGAATAAAATTTATATCAAACCCGTGAGCTCTGCCGAAACAAAAGAGCGAGCAAAACGTGCAAATAAAGAACTTGAACCCTCGAGCACGTATGGATGGTATAGCACCTGGCACTTGGGTCACATTCTAAGTACTATCCCTGGTCACTTTCCGAGAATTCTTGGTTTCCTCAAGATCCTCTCCTTGCTTAAACTCAGTTTAACTTTCAACTGATTTCAAACAAAGAAAATTTTACGAGTGGATTCCCTTCGCACTCAACCATTGCTTTTTTTTAGCAAGGGAAATTTCAGGCTGATATCCCCCTCGTTTAAAGTGTTATGTTGGAAGGAAATGCCGTCGAATTATGAAAACCGCATGTTTCTAGCACGTCTCTATTACCACTAACATGTCCTACTGTGGAGCCGAAACGGCTTGTAGTCACCCTGTAGCGCTCTCTGGTTCTAAGAACAACCGGGATCTTAGTATACTCTCTTGTGAACGGGGCTTCTAAGTAACTACTGGAACACAAAGCACAAAGCTAGTTTTTATGAGGAAACAATGGGAACATAGAATAAAGCTAAATGCTGAGACGAAGAAGAAAATAACGAGCTTCTCATGTATTAGAGAAAAAAGCGAGGGAAAAGATGAAGCATAAAGCTAACAACTGGGACCGCATAGAAAATCTTTGAGGAAACCTCCTAGGTAATGGAAAAAGAAAAACTGAAGGTACATAGATTGTAGGATATGTATAGAGAGAAAGAAAAACTGGTCAAACTTCTACTCAATGCAAGTCTAGAAAAACCTTGGAACTTCAAGCCACCAGTCACCACATAACCCTCAAAGAAATTCGTCACCACATAACCCCAAAGAAATTCGTCACCATCACCACATAACCCCCAAAGAAATTCAAAGTCAAAATCATAACCCCAAGACTTTGGCGTCAATCAAACAACAGAGCCCCTAAACAACAATAATGAAGCGAACATGATAAAATATGTAAATAAGTAACCAATTAATAAGAAAAAAAAGAAAGAGGAGAAAAAGAGGAAGAAGAAGGAGGAAAAAAAAGAAGAAGAAAAGGAAGGAGGAGAAGAAGAAAAAGAAGAAGAGGAAATAGAAGAAGAAGGAGAAGCAGCAAAAGAAGAAAGCGAAAATCTATCAAACACCCACACACGGATTTGATACTAAAGAGAATTTCTCGAACAAGACAAGATAGAAACGAAAAACCAAGATCAAAAATATAAACAGAAAATGAAGAAAATGTAATAAACAAATGGACTCCGCCAGTCTTTCTCTCTCTCTCTCTCTCTCTCTTTCTCTCCCTCACTCCTCCATCCCTCTCTCGTTCTCTCACTTCCTCCCTGTATCTCTCTCTCTCCCGCTCTTAATCTCTCTCTCTCCCTCCCTCCCTCTTTCTTCGTCCTCTATCTCCTTCTACCTCTCCTTCTTTCTGTTTCTGTTTTGATTTCTCTCTCCTCCCTCTCTCTCCCTCCCTCTACCTCTCTCTCGCTATTAATATTTCTCTCTCTCTCTCTCTCTCTCCTTTCATCTCCTTCTCACTCTCTCACCCTCCCTCTCTCCCACTCACTCACCTACTTTCTAGCTCTCTGTCTCTATTCTCTCTCTCTTTCTCTCTCTCCCTCCCTCTACCACTCTTTCTCTCTCTCGTACTCTTAATCTTCTTCAGTCCCCAGAGTGCCGGGTTCGAATTATGAGAGTGACAAATAAATAATTAAAATCTCGGTCAGGTTGGGGGGAAAGTAACTTGTAATTGGGGGTTGGAGGAGAATAGGGGAAGTAACTTGTAATTGGGGGAGGGGAGGGGAAATAGGGATTGAGGCGAGTAACTTATAATACATAAAGGTCATGGAGAAGTGCAAAGACTGGAGGGGAGGTGAGTAAACACATCACTGCACACACAATGTCAACAACTTGGTACACAATCCTGACACGTCTAACAATGTAAAAAGGAAACAAAGTGAAAAGACGGAAAGATATAGAGTTTATAGAGGATAAAGTGAAGGTATTAAAATGGGATACACTGATTTCATATGAACTCTAACACCCTTGTTTATGAACAAAATGCTGGCTCTTAAGTTCGTGCTAAGCATAGTCTCAAGGCATTTGATTGGTCAATTTTGACTTG
>NW_007380984.1:0-18699 GCF_000475195.1 Diaphorina citri | reverse complement strand
GTTCTTACAGAGTGACAGAAAAATCAGTTCATATTACCCCTGTATTAAAGTCCATTTATATGGGAGTAACATGTTTTTTACTTTGAAAATCTGATTTTTTAATCACTCGCCCCCTACTTGGCGTTTTGTGGTGTTGATTGTTTTGTACCATTCTTTGGTGACGGTGATTTCATATCATTCTTTGGTGACGATGATTTTGGAGCGTTCTCTGGACCCCTACTTATAGTGCATGGTCAATTCATATGTGTTTCTACTTTGAATGTTCATTTAAAAGTATTTTCTAGTCTATTAAGATATTGGGGTTCATAATTAAAATAGCTGAGATGTTTTTGATGACAAAATTTGTACCAACGTTAAGGTCTTGAACCTTTTAGTTTTGATGGGAACTTTAAAGTGATCAATCAGAATTTACTGAGATATGTTGAAGGCTGAATCAGGTTTTAATCAGCCTTGTGAGGATTATTTAGAAGCTCTATTCAATTCCAGAGAAAAGGCTGATATGGCTTGAATGGCCTATGATTTGTCTCGGTAAAAAGTGGTGCCTTGAGAATTAATTTACAAAGACTGACTGACTGACTGTAGTATTTTAAGTGGAAATGTCAATTAAGGAATTATGTACCAAAACTCAAGCTATACGAGAAAAATGTTTGGTAAAGTTAGACGAAATTGTGAATTTATTCTTTGTTGGGTTATAACTTTACATTCGCATGCTTTTGTTTATAAAGCATTATTGATGTTAGGTGTACTAGATTTAGGTTTATTTCTGTAATTTGAACTAGGTGAATCATCATATGACAAGATCCTGCGGAAAGACCAAGGACAACTGAGGCCGAAAATTTTTGACAAATTCGAATACGTAGTTTGAAATGTATAGACACATATGTATTTCTTCTTCTTCTTCTTCTTCTTCTTCTTCTTCTTCTTCTTCTTCTTCTTCTTCTTCTTCTTCTTCTTCTTCTTTCTACTACCTATTTCCTAATCTGTTAAGAATGACCAATCCCTCTTGCATTAGTCAATCCCTCTTGCATTTGCTTATTCCACAACTTCTCCTTTTCCACTTCTTTCTTATTAATTCCTTTATTCCCTCATTTATAACTTTGAATGTAAGATGTATTTTTATTTTCTTCAGCTGCAGATTAATTTTATTTTCTCTATACCTATGATTTTATGATATTATCACTATATTATTTTATGATACGTGGAATATTTTTTTGTACTCTCAACATTCATATATTTTGTTATTTTCTACTACCAATCTTATATTATTCCTGTGATAATTACCAATTATTTACCAAATAAAATTTTTATAATTATATGATTATCTTATATCAAAATAAAATGTTTTTACTCAATTATTGGTCATTTTCCATATTTAATGTTATTTTTTTCAAAGGAAATTATGCATGTCTTAATGTTTGTGTTTTTTAATGGTTTCGGGTTTTTGAATGTACTTTACTTGAGAAGGGAAATATATTTTTCAATAGCTATAATATCTGAGAATGAACACCTATTGTCTGACAAAAGTTCAACATTAGGTTTGTTGGGGTTTTCTCTCACAAAAGTAGCATGTAGAATAATGATTTCTTCAATCGATGCAGCTTATGTCTTTCCAAAGGCAACGACAAATTTTCGAGATTGCAGATTCGAGGTTTTCATTCTCAGGTATCTTATTGCTTTGCTAAGTTACTTTTTCTTAACAAGAAATAGGAATCCTTGCCAGAAACCAAAACTTAACTCGGTCTGCATTCCGATAGCTCTACTTCTTCAGAAAAGCGCAGAACTTGGAAAAGTGTAAGGAATCCTTGCCAGAAACCAAAACTTAACTCGGTCTGCATTCCGATAGCTCTACTTCTTCAGAAAAGCGCAGAACTTGGAAAAGTGTAAACGACCTGTATGGTTTGAATCCAAATGAGTGAAGATTTCCTTGAGTATTTGTTGAGATACGGCAGGAAAGTGCTGACCAAACACCTTGAGTAGATCTGCCAAGGTTATGAAATGCTTGTCTGAAAATTTGAAAACCAAGAGGTAAGAATCTATTAATTTGAAAAGTTATTACCCGTTTAAAATCGTGTAAAGGCCCTGAAGGTTTCGTGCAGAATGAATTTTGAAGGGAAAAAACTGAAGCGAGAAATTCATCACTTTCATAGCTTGTGCAACATATTCAAATGCCCAACAATGGAGGAGTTGAAATTGGGAAAATATTATTAATAAAAGGTCGATTCCTACATAAAAAGTTGTGAAAAATCCAAATCTGAGGTTAAAAATCGGAAAAAGTAACTTTAAAAGGTCGAAAATTCAATTTTTAATTGCCGTTCTAATGAAAAAGTTCAAAGAGTTGTGACGACAGATTTCACGTCAAAATGCGCAGAAACGCATGCGCACAAACAAACGAAGCGGCAGTCATGAATTATAACGTCATCGCCTACGGGAGCGTATGCCGTGACGTCAAACTTCACAATTTACCGGTACTTTTTAAATCGATTTATCTCGGGATCTAGAATTCGTAGAAGAAAAAGAAAAATTCCGTTGGTTCTCATTTTTCCTGCTCTATGACTTTGAAAAATTACCCAAGTAAGCGCAACTGATCTATTGCGATCGCTTTATTCGTATGTATAAAGGCGTGTCCAAACATAGTCTACTGGCCTCGGCCGACAGCCGTCGACTGTGTGTGGACACACCTTAAAGACTTCAAATTTGAAATTTTTCTCCCTTTTTGAGTGTATTGCTATTTTCAGAACTGAACTATACTCACCTTCCTCATCAATCAGATTGAACAGCAAAGCTATGTTGTACTCCATAGGCAGACTTCGCATCTTGTGTGTGACAATGCACTGGAATTCACTGAAGTCCAGCCGATGTCGGTACGGTTTGACGGAGCCAAATACTGTCAGCATTTCTGTCTGGCGTAAAAAATGTGAAGATTTCAGTCAAATGTGATTAAAAATTGTGAATCTTCGCCACATTCATGTGCCGCTCTGTGAGGGCCTGTGGATTTTGAAGAGAAGTATTTTAAATTTCTTTCAACATGTATTATGTTTAAGGGTTTGATGCAGAATGAGACTCCTGGATCTTAGCCGATAAGCAAGGCAAAATAGGTACATAGCTGTAATAGAGGATCAGGCTATATACAAGGCATTCTGTAATCCACAATTTTAAATCCTCTAACCTAACACATGAAGATAAAATTCAATATCTTGGCTGGGATTGAATACGTGCCTTCCGGTTTACTACCCGAGTGCCCTAATCGTTTTGATAGATTCTAGCGAAATAGGTATATGTAATTGAATCCCAATCCCAACTGAAAGTGAGTTTCATGTGCGAAATTCCTTGCTTTAATGTTGACTGTAATTCAAGATAATTCCATTTTAGCCAACCCAGTTAGCTTGGAAGGTAGTGCGCCTGGTTTGTAAGCGCTAGAGGTTGCGGGCTCGATTCCCGCCCCGGGCTTGAATAGAACCCGTGACCTAGCGCTTAGAAGGCAGACGCGCTACCAACCAATCTAACTAGGCTAGTATTTACCTTCTTTGGTTTTTGTCCCCAGAGAATGATGCTGGCCACTTTGTAGTCTTCACTGTCCATGAGATTCTCATTTGGTTTCAAGCTCGAAGTGAACACTTGGTGCAGTGAGGGCAAGCTGAAAATTGAGAGCAGACAGGGAATCGAACTGAGATCTTCCTTCAGGATAAGAAAAGGTATCATAAGATGGGTAACAAATGGGATTGAATAAGACCTTTTTCGATAGGTAATATCATAAGATGGGTAACAAGTACCTATTTCAGTAAGATCTTATTTCTATCCCTCCCCCTCAGAAAAAAAACGACCCAAAGTTGTGACTTTTGCCGAGAAAATAGCTAATCCCTCAATGATAGGTATTTAGCCAAAAGGTCTTATTCATATTGTACTAACTATTCTCACTAACCCCGTTGAAGTTTTCGCCATTTCCAATTACTTGGTTCTTGATTTGAATACTGGCTTTGTTAAGTTTGAATTTCTGAAAGCTGTCTGGAACATTGGCCAAAATTACAAAGTCCATACTATTGGTCAATTTATATTCTGAAAGCACTAGGTTGACTAGGTATTCAAAATAATTCTATTGATATCCTAGGCCTCTTAATGACCCATCACATCTTCTGAGGTCGTCCTTGCGCAATTTTACAAATTCCAACCGTCTCTTCTTGCGTCATAATTTGAATCTCATGTAGGTAACGAACTTTTCTGCCAGGCAAAAACTATTATCGACCTGTGCTGCTCATGAGACAAGTGGAAAATATGTGAACCTCACAGAGGTGCATTCTGAATAAGTGATGTTTAAAAGACCAGTCTAGAAGGTCAGCTGTACTCTCCTTGGAAATGACCGAATCAGGTCCTCGTTTAACTAAAGATAACACAAGATTATGCTATAAATATAGCAAAAATTTGGTCGACCGACTTTTCTTTAATGTACCAAAACACCTCCTTACTTTGGACATTTTTAGTGGATGTGCCAAATGCACGAAATGGAGTTTTCGGTGGCAAATACACCACCAGTTGCTCGGAACGATATTTTGGGTGGTTGTACCAAATGCACTGATTGACATTTTTGGTGAATATTTCAAATACACAATATGACTTTTGATTTTACAGATATATCTACCTCCAAACAGTTAAATAACATCATTTCTGACTCTACGACTGGAAGACTAATATAGTTCCCTTCAAAACATATGATTCAATAGATCCCACCAACTCGTTACTAATACCTATAGCCCGGTCCTATAACACCAGGTGATCATAAACAGGTACTCAGGTAAGAGAGGAGAGGTGGGAGTACAGAACTGGTTTTCAACCAGAGGATACATGAAAGATACATGAAGAATCAGAAGTTGAGGATTAGGTGGGGAAGACAGTGCCGGAGGTACAACTGATTTTTGGGATCCAATTTGGTCTTTTCAAACGCTGCGAAAATATATCTGTTCGTAATTCCCATGAATCCTTTTTTCTGCAATTTCTCCAATTTAGTTATCGTTTTTTCACGTTTTCAATCATTGTCATTGTTGATCATGAGTTTATTTTTTACATTTGGGCCAATTTTGCCGCGATTTTCACTTTGCCCTTCCTGATTTGACCTTTGTTTTACTGCATTGCTTTTTATTCGCCTGTTACAGTTCGCCAATTTTATCTATTTCTGTTGGTCTTCATTATCTGCTTTTTCCAGGGCTACCATTTAAATATTTTTTGTTGTGACTTTTATGCTTTGTGCATCTTTGTCCAGCTAGTTCATCCCGAATTGTTCTGTGTTTCTATCTTCAATTCTTTGAACAATGTACATGCATATTATCCAGCCTAAAGTCCTTGGATACACCACTATTTTGGAGTTCGGCTACAAGCGCGCCTGATGTGAAGGTATTTTTTTGAATCGTAACGTACGTTCTTACCTCTTCTACTCGTAACAGTCGCCGTGATTGTTCTCTTTTCTTTCGTCAGTGTTTATCATTCGTTACGTTTTGTGTTGTTTCCGAGTGGTTACCTAGATACGAGAGCTAGTGCCGAGACCAAGGTAGGGCGTTGTAGAGTACCATCAACCAAGTTTACCTGTGTGGTAATCGTGTAGCTATCTCGGGAGTGCGTTCCGTGTAGTGTTTTTTTAGATATTTATTTTTTTTAACTAATTATTTTCAATTGTTTATATTTTTTCGAATCAGTGATCTATTTTCGAAACTGTTCTCTTGTGATACTAAAAAATTGTTCTTCCATTTTTTCATGTTTTGAATACCTAAAATTAAAGTAAAATATTTAAACAGTAAAATATTCAATCTTTTTCCAAAGTAGGATATTTTTTTTGTAAATGGTAAAGGTAAACGTAGTCATCTGAATAAACAAAAAAGTTTTGTAATCTCCTAATAATCCTTTCTATCCTTATTAGAACTTGTGGAAATATCACAGGTGTTTTTATAACCCACATAATTATTTTGCAATTTTGAATCAAAATTAAAATATCTATATTCATTTGCCAGTTTCAGTTTAACGGTTTTAATTTAAAGGGGAGTTTTTTTTTTTAATGAAGTGTGCGTCCTTTTGTCTGAAAATATGAAAAAAGTTCAGTTATGGTACCTAGCTACCTAGTCAAAATCACGCAACCTACATAATTTTAATTTAAGTTTTGAATTAAACCCTTTGAAAGCAAATTCACACATCATATTAATATATGTATTTTCTTCTTGGTCCAATAACAATCATTCAGAATTTACATTTTCACGAATCACTTTAAAGCGAAAATTATCTTACACACTGACCATTTCCGTTCCCAAAATACCTACCTACTCTGTATTTTGGTATTTACGTATCAATGTCGCTAGGCATGTCCGTTTGTCATTTTTGTCCCGATTATTTACTTCTAAAGGTTTCATGATGAAGGTTCTGCACTCGTTCCCTTGATGGTTTTGGTTTATCTACCATATTATTATGTGGTTTCTGTACTGAGTTTGTTAGGTGTTGATACCATCGTCGTAAAAGTACCTATATGCAGGTATTTCCTTCCATTACAGGCTATTTACCTTCTCCTACCTATTTACGGTCGAATGAAAAAATTTCCTAAATTGACCCATTGAACCAAGTAAAATGTCAAAGTCATTGCCAAATATTGCGGTCTACTCCAGGTCAAGGCACTTTAAAATGTGTACCTATACTGAAAAATCATACCTAGGTATATTCTTAGTAATTTGTTCGGTCTGCAAATCTTCATTCTGCACCAAGTTTTGCAACGAGTATCTTCTTCTGCTCTAATTCTCACCATCTTCTGAACAGTTAGATTTTTTCCAAGCACAAAGCCAGTCGATGTAACATTACAGTCATGACAGTTGAAGAGTTCAAAAACCTTGCCAGGTCTTCTCTCACTTTTCATTGGTTGAGTGGTCTCTTCACGAAGAAATTAGATTCTTGCAAGCATGGACTTTGGCTTCAATGTTCTCTGTGAAGCGTGATGTTGGTAATTTACACATTACATATTACTTACCGGGACGTATTTTTTTTCACTTCCATTTAGAAAAAAAAAAAAAAAAAAAAAAAATACTTTCTGTAGGTACGTAGACCTTTCATTTATAATATTAAAATGTCTGACGGTACCTACACACTTGTAAAATATAAACAACATTGAAATTAATCTATATTTTTACATTATTATTTTCTCAGAAAGACCTCCTATTGTGCCTTATTAGCTACAACACAAACTTTCCTTTTGCGGTAAACAAAGTTTTTAGGTAGGCAATGCGAGATACCTATTCCTAAATGACATGACAATAAATAAATGAGAGATAGCAAAAGCAATAATGAAAACAAGAATCTGACGAGTGTAACAATACAATTATGAACTGTGATGATATCAACCGAAACCAATTTCTTCAAAGTTTAAAAAGTAGAAGAAAAAATAAAATGCTGAGGACAACAAATGGAGGACTCGGTGTACAGAATCATGTCTAGTGCTAGTAGTGTTATTTTGTAATTTATGTTCAATACATTGTGATAATGTACAGCAAGAAGGTGTACAACTTTGATCCCAGTTGGTATCATTCGTCCAGTAGAAACTCTTCATCTGTTTCGATTCCCAATGGAAATAGCGGAGACCTGGGCAATTCATTTGACAGGGTATAGACCAGGAGGTCTGAATCCTCAAAGCGGTTTGCCAAATGATCAAGAATGTTTACTCTAGACCACACTACAGGTGGGTTTGGTGCAAATTCTAGTCCTAATGATGGGTTCAGAAGACCGAACGACGGATTCAGCAACCGCGAGAACCGACTGACAATTTTGGCATCAACTTCACGGACCAAACAATGGATTTGGGTTAAACCGACCGAACGCCAAGTTAGCGGGTTTGCCTATTAATGGGAAGACCAAATGATGAATCGGGAGACCTCCCTGGAAATGACGGGTTCAACCAAAGGATCTTCCTCCTCTTATGATGGGAACTCGAGACCTGTAGATCCCAATTATGCAGACCTAGTGATACCTTATAATCCACAGCTACCAGGTGATCCAAACTACCCTAACCGCCCTTCATGATCCCTAACTATCCAATAGAGTTTATTGATCCCAACAGACCCTTGAACCCTGACAGCTTCCCCAGTAATTCTCACAATCCTTCTCATTCCCTCCCTGGTGACAACTTTCCACAACATATCCCTGAACAACCTCAGCCGATTCTGAAACAAACCCTGATGTTGCTTACAACGAAGGTAGACAAACCCCTGGATACCCGAGATTCCTACCTCCAACATGGATCCATTTCCTTCGGATGAGAACCACTGAATACGCCCTGGTCTAACGCAACATCCTGGAGGAATTAATTGCGAATAAAGTTTCACGTCTGGAGAAGCATTTCAGCCCCTATCTGATCAAGACATGACATCATTTGTGGAATCGACTGAACGCTGATAATCGAGTCTGGAGTTTGAAGTTAGATTTGCTCCAACCGTCGGATAACTGTCCGTGGAATCCTCACAGCTAAGGTAAGAGCTCAAAATGTACCTACTCTGTAGCAGTCCTGGAGAGATAAAGCAAACATTTTGGTGCTTAGCTGCTTAGGCTCTTTGGGAGAAACTTCAGAAAGGGCTCAGAGGTGAATTTATAACCCCCTTCCTGAAAGTCTCCCTAAAGCTGAACGTAATGCTTTGCTCATGCCTTCAACAAAAGGTCTATCTGTATAATCCACACCCTTGTCAACTGTTGATGATTGATGTTTAATGGATGTTATTAAGACAAAATCAAAGAAGATAATAATTACTATAAGCGCCGGTATGCCTGAAACAAAAGGTGGTCCCAATAAGACCGTTCATTACACTGCGGTAATGGTTCTCAGGCATTGTTTCTTGAAACAGTCTCCTCGGTATGAAATTCATTGTCGGCGACATTAGGTTATTTTAGTGGCACCTTCTCAGAATTCCCATTACTACGATGTTACAGGCTCTAATCACCTGATTAAACATTTATTTTTTAGACGGCAAAGTGTCCATTATTTTTATTTTAACCCTAATTCCATCCGTATTTCAAAATCTAACAACTCATTTTTTGCCATGGAACTCTTGAAATTCCTGAAACGGTTCCATTATTCTTGGACATGGATGTTCTCGATTCTTGGGAACGATTGTTTCCTATTTTGGTTTTCCCCAGTGAGACTACAGGTTTTGTCCCGGTTTATCTCATTGGTGGTGCAGAAAAATTTCCTAGAAAAGAATAGATCTAATAATAAGATAGGTACTTTTTTTTTTTTTGGGGACCCCTTAAAAAAAACAAAAAAAAAAAAAAAAAAAAAAAAAAATGAGAAAGTAAAAAATTACACATTTGTAGGTGGGCACCTACTGCATTAAATACAAGCTCTACTTTATGTATTTTTAATACACCCACACCTAATTTTATTATGACTGACAGACAGGGGGCTGTGACCCTATTTATGTCAATGTCTCCTGAATATTTTTCAAGGAGGGGTCCCTGATACACCTTACCTACCCTAAACCCCAACTATAAACTACCTGCTACCTATTTATAGTCATGCATCTAATTTCCATACTATTTATTGACATTGACAGAAGTTAAACAGGGTGTTGTAGTAGAAATCCAGTCACCTAAAGTTGAGAATTATGAACCTTCTCACTGACAACACCTCATTTCACACATTACCAGCGATTATGCCAGCAAATATGCTGCTAGACAGGCAAATAAAATATAGTCTTTAGGTAGGTTTGCAATAAAAGTAAACTGTACTAATCTTCTACAGGAAAATAACCAAAAAACAAAGCCAGGAAATCCCAATTTGGCACCTATCTGTACCTACTTGCCATCAACTTTAGGTTGTTCAATGATTGAACCAAGCACTGCTGCGGAGACAAATGGCTCGATTGACCAGACATTCCTTGGTTTTATAAGGCCAGCCACTCACTATCTGGTAGTCCTGACGACAGGTACACCTGTTGTTGTTGTTGTTGTTGTTGTTGTTGTTGTTGTTGTTGTTGTTGTTGTTGTAGCGGCTTTAGCTTTCGCCGAATGGCGATAGCAGAATAAAGAAAAGATGTCTTTTTGTATCTGCTATACACCGGGGTGATGGTCTCTAGCTCTAGCCATGTTAAATTGGCTCGCTCGTCCTGAACCGCAGTCAACCATCGTGAGGACTGGTAGCAGTCTGGCTAGGGGACATTAAACAGAGAGAAGACTAGCGTCTGGCTGTGGGACTATAAACAGGGAGGAGAACAGCCAACCCTAACCAGCCTAGCAAGCTGGCAGTTCCTCAAAGGGTTCTCTCTGCTTTTAAAGACCAAGCACAAGTCCTCACGATGGTTGACTGCGGTTCAGGACGAGCCAGCCAAATTAACATGGCTAGAGCTAGAGAACATCACCCCGGTGTATAACAGATACAAAAGACATCTTTTCTTTATTCTGCTATCGCCATTCGGCGAAAGCTAAAGCCGCTACAACAACAACAACAACAACAACAACAACAACAACAACAACAACGATATCACCAAAAGATGTCAAAATCCCAATCTCATAAACCACAAAAATTTAACGAAGGAACTTTTTTTTTTATCTAGGTATGATAGAGAGAACTGTAAAGTTTCGGACTTAGAAAAAATTTCAAGAAAAAATCAATTTTTTTCATACTTTATATGATTCCTTATCACACTGGGAGTATTTTAAGATAGGAAATTTTTGGTCGAAAATTGGCCGCCGTAGGCGGCTCAGGCTCGGGACTTAGAAAAATTTTCATTTTTTTTTTCAAATACGTATTCCGCAAATGTAATAGAAAGTCGTGTGATGTTCACACCAGATTTTTTTTTTTTAATGAAGTGTGCGTCCTTTTTGTCTGAAAATATGAAAAAAGTTCAGTTATGGTACCTAGCTACCTAGTCAAAATCACGCAACCTACATAATTTTAATTTGAGTTTTGAATTAAACCCTTTAAAAGCAAATATACACATCATATTAATGTACAACTAACTATTTGTTATATTGTGCTCACTGTTAACCTTCTGTGGGCAAATTCATCCCATGAACATTAAGAGATCAGGGACATATTGGGATTTAGGATGCGAGAGGAAAAATGACCTAATGGTCAAAGATCCCATCTTCTGCAACACACATACATAACAAGAGATCAACTTTGTCTTTCATTTGCTGTCTGCTTTTCTGTTCACTATTTTGGTCAGGCCCTCAACTTATTTGGCAATTGTATTACTACAAGAATTGAATTGATACATAACAAGAGATCAACTTTGTCTTTCATTTGCTGTCTGCTTTTCTGTTCACTATTTTGGTCAGGCCCTCAACTTATTTGGCAATGGTATTACTACAAGAATTAAATTAAACCTCTCCTCTTACAAAAGAAGATTACGCTGTAACTACCTGTGGATTAAGGGTTAACGTGTTTCTTCATGTGAGACCTTCTTATCAGAAATCCACTCAACCAAGACCCAAAATTATCGCTAAAAGAACTTTCTTTCTAAATTAAAAACTTCATCCTTTTTATAGCTTCTCTCTCTACTCTACTTCTCTTGGCACTGTCTTTCCATGGCTGAATTTTCACCTTTGTATACTGAATAGAGGAGTTTGAATATTGGCTGTTGAAACTGTAACCGCTAAGGTCTTCCCGAAAGAGAAGAGAGACAGGATAGAAGAAAGCCAGCCGTTCCGAAAACGAACCTTATCTGTTTAGAATAAAATCCGCCTCGGGATTTAAAAATCGAACCTAGCGCTTACAAGGCCCAATGTGATTTGGCGTGGGAAAACACCTTGTCGTTCATTTTCCTTTACTAGGTGTGAGACCTTCTTATCAGAAATCCACTCAACCAAGACCCAAAATTATCGCTAAAAGAACTTTCTTTCTAAATTAAAAACTTCATCCTCTTTATAGCTTCTCTCTCTACTCTACTTCTCTTGGCACTGTCTTTCCATGGCTGGATTTTCCCCTTTGTATACTGAATAGAGAAGTTTGAATATTGGCTGTTGACCAAAGCTTGAGGAAACTGTAACCGCTAAGGTCTTCTTGTCTTCCCGAAAGAGAAGAGAGACAGGATAGAAGAAAGCCAGCCGTTCCGAAAACGAACCTCATCTGTTTAGAATAAAATCCGCCTCGGGATTTAAAAATCGAACCTAGCGCTTACAAGGCCCAATGCAATTTGGCGTGAGAAAACACCTTGTCATTCATTTTCCTTTACTAGGTACATAAATTAGGTATGTAGGTACTTTTAAAGCGTGACAGTGGATCAGTTATAACATCTATTCGCACATAATATCGTTCAAAACGTACATAAAGTCCTCACCGGAAGCCGTTTCCTAGATAAGGCAACGTGTGTCATTGAGCCCTTCCCTGCAAATCATAGTGTACGTTCCAGGTCATGGGGAGCAATGGCAAACACATATTTCAACCATTCTCTCCATAACTAGTTCCTACACATGTAGAAATGGTCCATAAAGTTGAGTGTACTATGATACTGCCCTGATTAAACATGCAACCAACTCAGTCAACATACAAGTATCAGCACGAGGGCGTCAATTTCAGCAATTTCAGTTTTAATTGCACCTCATGTCATTGTTACCGATAGAATGCCGTCAGTGACAGAGGTCATGAAACTAGACTTCATCACCAGAGATGGACTATAAAACTAGAGCTCACCATTAGAGAAAGGACTCTAGATCCACACAGGAAGGAAATTGTCGCTCCTAATTCTAATCATAGACAAAAGTTAAACTACTGTAATTGAGAGTAATGTAATCTATTTGGTTAATTACAGGCTTCAGGGTCAAGTGAGTGGGCTGGGACTCAAAGAATAAAGAGGTGTCTAATTAACGAGCTATCAAGTGCGAAGAGTAATTGCGATGTCTACTGTTCATTTTTAGTCCATTCATTCTTCATACTCATTAATTAATTTGGACTCCTGCCTTGGTGGCCACTGGTTTGAGTCCCGTTACCGCAAGTTTATTCTTAGCAGCCACTAGACTGAGGTTCACCTTTATCGTATTCTCTTATCATCGTATTGCTAATTTTATTACTAGTCCAAATTCAATTCATAATAGAGTTCGAAAGATCACAAAAGACTAATAGGACTAGGGTTGCCAACCGTACGTTATTTCCCGGAACAATCCGTATTTTTGTCAAAAATCAAATGTTCCGCCGGAACACACCTTTGTTCCGGTTTTTTTCCAAGTCTATGGAAAATACGGAAACTGACTAATAAACAGAAATTGGGGAGGGGGGGGGGGGTGCATGCCTTTGTTCCGGGAAAAAATCGGGAAATCCGTATTTTTTCACCATTTTGCTAGTTTGTACCGTATATGCCGAAAAAAAAGTTGGCAACCCTAAATAGGACTGAGATTTAGTAGGACATACAAAGAAATAATATGTACATTCACAAGTTCAGCTTGATGTTAACATGAAGTTGAAACCAGGGCGATATTACATTCTGATGCATTCTCTGCCACTTAACAGCCTCCCTTTGTCACATGTTTCCTAAATGGTCAGAAACTCGTGGAACAAAATCTCCAATCTACAGTAAACTACTGCTATGAGTCATTTTACCAGGAAGTAAATATGTTTACTGTTTTCTACCTATTGGAATGAAATTTACTTTTGCTGATTCCGATAAACATACTGAGAGCTATGATACCTCATATACCCTATATAGCACTAAATGGATATCTATCTTGTCTTTTAAATTGTGGGTACTCCCATTGCATCATAATCATGACTAACTCGTTAAGCGTTCTGTCATTTCGTCAGCAATGTTTACGTCACAACTTATTTGTCTTCAATTTTATTTCATTTTATTTGGCAATTTTATTTCAATTGGTTATGTGCAGATCCTTTAAATGAAAGTTCGGTATTTCATCAATTTACATTACATATTAAGTATCTACCTACTAGATTCAACTAGATAACTTTTATTTGTTAACAGGTATGTAGTTTGGAAAGTAGATTATTACCTAATTCCTCTAATTAGACAAGGGTTGTAAACCTCATGCAACATGAAGCATAGTTGATTGTTCAATTCTGCAGCAATCTTTGTTAGCGGATTGTTCAATTCTTCTGCAGCAATCTTCGTAACTTTCCTAGCGAAATACTGCATAGTCTTCAGTAACAATGGCTTGTTGAGTTAAAATATTAATAAAACTTTTACAAACAGGAAGATCGTGCATTGTTTATTAAAACCATCAGAGTGTGGCAACATTCTGGTCTGTGAAACTGGTTGCCTCATACGATAGTCATTCGAGTACATCATAGTTCAGGATGTACCAGACATTGTGCCACACTGGTTGTTATACCTAATAGTGGTATACACCATGTGTTATACGGGATCTAGTAGTCCTGGGCTTTTAGATGCAGGTGTAACAGTCTTCGAGAGATTGAAAAAAAACTACATAGATGGGGAAATCTATTAAGTGCAAAAATATGTAACACCTCGGTTAGATTGCGGGGGCAATGGGACTTTTCAGTCCCATCTCAACAGGATAAACATGGTAGAAAGAATCCTATTCTCTTATATTTATTAGGCTCAAGATTTGTTCCAAGTCGAGACTTTCCTTAGTATTGGAAATGTTTATCAGAACATTTGTAATGGTAGTGATGGTACAAACAATGTTCCTATGTGAAACGAGAAGCATCCGCTTTTGAAGATATCTAAATGAAAATCCAAAACTCCTCACCCCAGGAGTACCCAGTATGTTGACTTTAGACTTGAAAATCCGAAGACTATAAACTAGAGAGAGGTTCTTGTGCTGATACTTCGGTCTGAAGTCTTAACTGTATCGTTCTACTTTCATGCACATCATAATTGAAACCAAATGTTTCTTGGATCCATAGTAACAAGCGGTCCAGGCAGAACTGTAGACCTTGAACCGAGTAATCTGACCTGCTGTAGATTTTGATTCTGAATCAGATGAAACTGTTATGAATTAGGTACCTACTCTTGATTATGACTGGCGTGATTGATATGCCTTGTAGGATTTGGATTGCGGTTTGGAGAAAAGGCTTTTTAGTCCGTCCTTCCTTTATTATTACAATAGTAATAAAAAGGTATAAGGGACGGACTATTGTATTCGCTTCGGTGTCGGTCTGTCTGTCTGTCTGTCTGTCTGTCAGTCAGTCAGTCTGTCTGTCAGTCTGTCCCCATAGAAGGACTTATCCAAACCTGGTCGACCTATATATCAAATTAAAGGTCTTTTTACCAGGAACACGAAAATGGTGGTGCAAATTTTGTCCAGAAAACCATAAAGCCAAAAAACCAAAAAAACTAGTTTTTGGGGGATTTTTTTCACATTTTCTCACACAAATGAGCTCTGATCTCGAAATTTGTCGCGACGACCTATAAACTCAAAGCGAGAAAGTTTTAGATAACACTTCAGTCGATCATTTAAGACCGGTTTTAGCGTCATCTATGTTAAGTTACGCCGAGCAAGACCAATAAATGGATGGGTGACTTGAACATTATATTGGGAATAAAGGGAGAACGGGCTCTAGTCTTGATTTTAAATCATTACATGAAAGTAAAATCGAAAAATCAAATCAAGAATGATAATAATAAACTGAATATTAAATAAGATAGGTAGGTATACATAAATATTGATTTTCCTTAACAAAGATCGAAAAATTCCCGGAGGGACGGGCCCCGCTTGTTCTCATCTACATACCTAAATGTATCTCCTCTTTGATTGGGAAACAAGTTTTTCTGATTCTTACGAGTATTTTGTGTTTTTTGCCTCATTTCTCCACTGTTGTGAATACAATTGTGTATTTTCAATTTTTATACTGGAGTGAAACAAAATAGAACACTCAGAAATAGGAAGACAATTCTTTTGTCTCCTGATAGTGCTGATAGGGCTGCAAAATTGGCGTTAAAGAACCCAACTAAATCCTTGGAAAGAGCACTTAGAATATAGACTGAACGCCCCTAGCAGGGAATTTTCAATGGAGAAGAAAATCACCTAAACTACTGACACGGGCAATTCAAGAAGATACAACGGGCAAGATAATAGCAGTATTCTGCTGTATCTACCAATGAGATCATTACGTTTTCTAATGAGGAATTCCAGTGTGAAAAAATATCCGTGGCATGAATGCGTCGAGTATTCTAGATAGATGCGTAGGCAAGTTAGGGACGTAATGCATTAGTAGCATTATAGCGTGCATTAAAAATAGATATACTTTCATTATTAGTCACCACATAGTGTGTTTTGAATGTCAGATTCAACATTCAAGGTATTTCATAAGTGGACGTAATGCATTAGTAGCATTATAGCGTGCATTAAAAATAGATATACTTTCATTATTAGTCACCACATAGTGTGTTTTGAATGTCAAATTCAACATTCAAGGTATTTCATAAGAGACTGAACGGATAATTGACAAGCGCTCAAAAGAGAATTATCTTAATCACTTCTATAATGGTTGGATGACTGTTCGAGTTTCCAAGCACATGGCTATCATAAGCATGCATTATAGCTGGACGTAATGTTTTACATATCAGTACTGCTAATGAGTCTAATGATGACCTATTTGCATTATCTCATTTCCACCAAGATTCCATGTGTATTGTGTACCTATAGTTTCAAAAGATTCCATTACTTTTAAGCTTTCAATGGCATTTGTGGTATATCTTTTAAAGTACAAATGAAAAATTATTCTTCGTAAAATTGCTTGATAGCTGAGGGGCACTCACTATTATCTCAGAGCTCTGCTCGTGTCTTTGAGTTGGTATCTGTGTCTAGTACTGAGTAGATCTCATACCAACCTACCTATCATGATATTGAAGTTTTCAGAACTTTTAAGTGAGGTTCTTGCTCTTTCGATTTTATGAGAATCGTCCAATTTGTAAAGTATTTTTCAAGTTCTAAAGGTTGCGAATAAGTGCAAGAAGAGGGAAAGATCCCAACTTTTTAGAGTGAATCATATACTTCCGAAGATGCACCTTACTGAAATGTGTAGGTGTGGTAGTGTTCTGTAAATTACAGACTGGGAATGCTGGTAGGGAGATGAATGTCACTGACTTAGCTCAGTTGTTGTTGTTGTTGTTGTTGTTGTTGTTGTTGTTGTTGTTGTTGTTGTTGTTGTTGTTGTTGATGGTGTTGTTGTTGTTGTTGTTGTTGTTGTTGTTGTTGTTGTTGTTGTTGTTGTTGTTGTTGTTGTATTATTATTATTATTATTTTTTTTTTACCAACCTTTTTTGTTGTTTACTAAAGTACATACCTACAGAAGTTAGGGAATACCTTATTATACCTCATCTTCTAACAACCAGGCAGAACTGTAGACCTTGAACCGAGTAATCTGACCTGCTGTAGATTTTGATTCTGAATCAGATGAAACTGTTATGAATTAGGTACTCTTGATTATGACTGTCGTGATTTATATGCCTTGTAGGATTTGGATTGCGGTTTGGAGAAAAGGCGTTTTCTCATCTACATACCTAAATGTATCTCCTCCTCTTTGATTGGGAAACAAGTTTATCTGATTCTTACGAGTATTTTGTGTTTTTTGCCTCATTTCTCCACTGTTGTGAATACACTTCAATTGTGTATGTTCCATTGTTTATTTTCAATTTTTATACTGTAGTGAAACAAAATAGAACACTCAGAAATAGGAAGACAATTCTTTTGCTTTCTGATAGTGCTGATAGCTAGGCTGCAAAATTGGCGTTAAAGGACCCAACTAAATCCTTGGAAAGAGCACGTAGAATATAGACTGAACGGCATACATGTGACAAAATTCCCAAACATTACTAATAGATTACTAACACTTGAAGTATGTGTCATGTTCTCACGTAGGTATGTAGGTGTATAGCTGTTCTTGAGTAGGTTGGTGATAAGTACCTAGGTATAATTACTTGCTGTATTTGGCCTTAATCCACTCTCCCCTTTTGCAAAATCTGCATACACTTAGTGGACTAAACTATGTTAACACTTGTTTGGATATTTTTTGTGAACTCTAAAATCACTAAAATGTAAAAACCCCAATGTAACCTACATGTTAATGACTGTAGAAGTTTGACATGGAGAAAATTTGTCGAAATAGGTATCTACCTCTAATCCATAATAGGTATCACACACAAGAGCTATCAGCTATAAGACATTTCGATTTAATGTTGCTATAACTTTGCAAAGTGTTATTCTGTATCGGTAGGAAAAACCGTTAGAGAAGATGAGGTATAATAAGGTATTCCCTAACTTCTGTAGGTATGAACTTTAGTAAACAACAAAAAAGGTTGGTAAAAAAATAATAATAATACAACAACAACAACAACAACAACAACAACAACAACAACACCATCAACAACAACAACAACTGAGCCAAGTCAGTGACATTCATCTCCGTACCAGCATTCCCAGTCTGTAATTTACAGAACACTACCACACCTACACATTTCAGTAAGGTGCATCTTCGGAAGTATATGATTCACTCCTTGAATAAATTAGACAACGGGGACAATCATACTTCTACACACTAATAACAGTAATAGCCTACTGATTACTATGATGAAGGTTTATTGTATGAAGAACATAAATGACTCCCTCATTTGTGTAATATGAGTAGTGTTCTATTAACCAGCCGAACTGAGTGGGAGGTAGGATGGGGAGCATCTTCTGGGAGATCAAAGATCAGCCTGATCAACTCTTTTGATGATTACCTCCTTCATGATCATTTAATTCAATAATACATGTATCATTTCAGGAATAATTGGGGTT
>NW_007380983.1:11280-17634 GCF_000475195.1 Diaphorina citri | reverse complement strand
ATGAGCTCGTTGTGAAATTACGCATCAGATACATATTTTTCGGACCCGATAGGTGGCGCCAGTTACCAGAAAAGTCCATGGGACCAAGGTACAACGGGGGCCAAGGTACGACTAGACACCCTACCTAATAATAAAAAAAGGAGATAGGTATATGCCACTCACGCTCAGACCGACAGATATTGTATGGCCGGCATAGGTAACAATGTTAGAAGGATTGAGGTTTAAAGGCGTTTGGACACAAAGAATAGTTATTATTCACTTATAGGACATTCAAATCAAACGGTTTTTATCTGATGGAAATATTATGTGGCTCGCTTTTAAGAAAAGTTAGAAAAGTCATTTCTCATTGCGAAAACTTTATTGGCATCAGCTCGTTTTTTTTCCTCCTCCTTCTTCTTCTTCTAATAATATTATGTGGCTCGCTTTTAAGAAAAGTTAGAAAAGTCATTTCTCATTGCGAAAACTTTATTGGCATCAGCTCGTTTTTTTTCTCCTCCTTCTTCTTCCTCTTCTTCTTCTTCTTCTTCTTTTTTCGTCTTCTTCCTCCTCTCTTCTTTTATTGGCGAATCAAATGTGTTTTTCAATCGTATTATTTCCACTATTTTTTTTATATACATAGATTGATTTTTTCTTTTATGAGGCAACTTGTTCTGAATTAGCTTTGAATATTGTTTTGCATTTGGGTGTTTTCTCGTTTTATTATGGAAATTTTCAGTTGCTTTAATTCTCGTTGGAAGCTATAATTTTAGTCCACGAAAAAAAAAAAGAACAAGACAGACGCTCTATTCTTATTGCGTTTGGAAGCTAAAATTTTACCCAAAAAAAAAAAAAAAAAAAAAAAAAAAAGAACAAGGCAGACGCTCTATTCTCAAAGCTGACTAGGCTGGCTCTATACAAATTGATAATAATTATTACCTACCTACCTAATAACTCAATAACGTAAGTACCTACCTACGTACAAATTTAATACCTAGTCATGTGATGGACATCCTAAAAAATCCTATGAATGCCAGGAAACTTCTTTAATTATGCAATGTGCTAAACAAAAAACATCTATGAATAAAGACTGGGCCCACCTGAGGAGCTTTTTGAGAGAGAAAGGGATAGATTCAGGCATGAAAACAGATGATACATTACACTCGTGTTAGCCAGCGTAGTTAGCTTGGTTGGTACGCTTCTGCCTTGTAAGCGCTAGGCCGCGGGTTCAATTTCCGCCCGGGGCGGATTTTATCCTGAATGGACAATGTCGTTCTCTAAACTGCTGGCTTTCTCCTATCCTGTCCTCCTTCTCTTGACGATTTCGGGACGATAAGACCTTAGCAGTCAAAGTTCCCTCTGTCAAACCTCTTCAAATAATAAATGAAAAGTTCCTTTACTTCCGCAGTTTACACGCCACTGGTGGTTACCTTATCGTTCAAATACCAGGTAAGGCCGACAAAATTTAAATACTCTGTATCCCTATTATGTTTATGAACGTGAATCATCCGGTCCTATGGCTTTAAAAAAAGTAAAAAAAGACACCTCCAAACCGAGTCAAAATTCCGGAAAGGTCAATACCCCGATTTGAGTCAATACCCCGATTTGCATATGCTCCATTAGTCGTGCGTAGATTGGGAATAGGGCTGTTCGACTCTACACACCGAATTGGTATGGTGACGGTTTTTTTCCTGTCCACAAATTTCACCTGATTTTTTCGAAACCTGATTTTTCTAACGAACGTTTTGTGTGCTTTTTTCCTGTTCAAATTTTGCTTTTTTCGCCCAATTCGCATCTAAACAGTGAACGGTTTGGACTAAAATCTAGATAATTTTATCTCGTTTTCGCCTATTCTCTTGTCTTAGCTCCTAGAGTGATTTCTGTGTGCCCTGGAGATCTCATAATTATGAGAGGGATCAGTGCAGTTGGAGCAAGAAGATATTGAAAAGTCGACACACCTAACGTGGGGTAGGGTAAGTTCGATTTCTTGTGAAACATGCAAGTAGGTAGGTACCTACTGAAATAGGTAAATCGACTCAAACACGGGTCGGCAATTATATTCTATCTCCCTAAAATGGAGTAGGTATCCAAAGAGGTAAGCTTGGAAATACTAAGATGATAGGTAATTATGTAGTCTGGACTGGACCTACCTAGACTAAAATGCACTCTCTCTCTCTCTCTCTCTCTCTCTCTCTCTCTCTCTCTCTCTCTCTCTCTCTCTCTCTCTCTCAATACATATTATGAAACTAAAGTAAGTCGCTACATTATGTTTCTTTTATAAAGTTTGATTTCATAAAATGCTGAAAGCATCTGTCAATTTTGTCTGGAAAAATAAAATGGAAAAACATATCAAACAACAACATAAAAATAGGTACCTATATCAAATCATGAAATCTTTGTGGTGAAGCAGAGAGCTTCTTCACGTGAAAAGAGGACAAAAACAGGTCTATCAGGGTAACAAACAGACATACCTACATACTGACAGGGTAACAAACAGACACACCTACATACAGACAGAAATTTTTCTAATGTGATTTTTGTGATCCTTAAATAATAACCTGATCAGGTCTACCTGATATAGTAAGTGGGTGGCCGAAGCAATGTACAAAACATTTTATTAGATTTATACATAAAGATTTATCAAATTCTCACTTCTTACCTGAGATTTCACTGGTATAGGAGCAACATTTTCTCCTCCTCTATGACATGAAACTGGTTGTTGACATTTGTGAGGGCACACTCAAAAATCAAAATTTATTATTTTCTTTTAGGTAGATTTAGATATTTTACGTATTCAGAAAAAGTTTACAATTTCACAAACGTTTAGGAATGGGTTAGGTATTTATTTTTCAAGATTTAGAATTAAAATTTAAATAGTTTAGGTAAATGTAGACATTCTAGACAGACACCATGAGATCAACATAACAGAGAGAGTTTATCAAGATTTAGACATTACTTATCAAGATAGAGATATCTGTGTTTATTAAGATGTAGACAGAGTTTATCAAGATACAGAGAAAGTTAATAAAGATCTAGAATAAGTTGTAGACTATAGGATGTAAAGTCTTATAAATTAAGTATTTGAATACTTAGAGGCAACTTAAATAAATGCAATACTGCTAATCCACAAATTAATATTAAGTATTTGAATACTTAGAGGCAACTTAAAAATACTAAATAGTTCAACTTACAAGACAAGCAAACAGTAGTAAAACGTTAAATTAAAAGAGTTTTAATTGAAAAAGTACTACTGTTATAACAAAAGCTTCATTTATTTATTTAGGGTTTGTATCACATTATGTAGATAAGTAATCCACCTCCACTTGACGTACCTAGTAAGATACGTTTGATATGGTGCTAGAATGTTAGAAACTAGAATGTAATTTACTTTTAATTAAGAGATCACTGGAAATAATCACCAAAAAGCTCACCGCTCCATTCTTGCAATCTTTATGAATGAGATTGACAGGAAAAGTAAATGGCAAGCGCTCTAAGCAGACGAACAAAGACCTAACTCTGGCCTGTGACAACAAGTGTTTTTAATCTAGTTTGTAAACACCACACAGAAAGATAAATGGTTTCCTCGATTGGGTGGGAACGCAAATATTTCTTTTCGACACAGAAAAACTTTTCCAACGATATTTTTTTCGACAAGGTGAGAGAAGCGAGGCGTTCAACAGGGGAGCGCACTTGGCCCGAGAAAGTTTAACAAATGTTTATAAATTTTTGCCCGAGAAGAAATTTCAAGTCTTCTTGTTGCTCGAGGGGGGTTCTAAAAGCTCGGGAAGACGAAATTTCTCTCTCTCTCTCCCGAGTTGGCCAAAGCTCGACACAAAAGTGTGCGTTTTTTAGTTCCCATTTGGCGCCGTTGGAGAGCGCCAGTGGACGAGCTTTAGAGGTGTTTCTCTTTCAGGGAAAATATTTACTTATTCATTGTTTATTATTTATTTATTCATACCTATTTTTTAAATATTATTAGTATTACTTTTGTCTCTCTCCTTCTCTCTGTTGTCTTCCCCTTTATTTAATTCCTTCCGTATTTTTAGTGTGCCTAGTAACTTTTGTTTACTAGCGTTACATTTTACCCTTTCTCTTCTTCTTTGCTGACAGAACTCCTAAAGTGATTGATGTATTTTGGTGATACATTAATAGTTTTGAGCAACTAGTGTTTTCTAGTTATCTGATTGTTGCTTCAAACAAGTGCGTGAAATACAGAAAGTGTTTTGTTGAATAACGCGTGTCGCACATCGGAAGAGTAGTCGCGCCACTTTAAGTAGCGCGGAGACGCGTGATGCCGCCCGAAAATCTAAACCCAGTGGACTCTATCTAAACATTCTAAACCTATGAAAATGATAGAGGCCTCTCACACTGGAGTCGCGCGACTTAGGTCTCCTAAGAGTGTGAGGCTTGTCTCACATTGGAAGCGTATAGTCGCGCGACTTGGGTCTCCTAGAGTGTGGGCTTGTCTCACATTGGAAGCGTATAGTCGCGCGACTCTTAGTAGAGCTTTGACGCCGCTCCGCCTGAAAATCTAAACCTATGGAAATGATATACAGGGTGAACACGAAAAACGTTACCAAAAACGTGCATGGCGGACTTTCTGTGATGAAAATGATCACAAGTACACATTTACCTTTCATATCCTATGGAAAGTCCGAAAAGTACGAGCTTTATGTACGCGTTTCTCAGAAGAAAATGGTTTGTGGCTCTGTAAAAAATTGACATATTGGGACAAAATGGGTATTGTTGGAAAGCTGAGACTTCAGGAATATTTTTCCTGTTGCATGCCAGCAGATTTGACCCTTTTTTCCTGTCAAATTTCCTCTTGAAAATTTAAAAGAAAATGCTGAACAGGGAAATTTCTAAATTAAAACTTATCAAAAGGTATACCAAAAAGATAATTTTACGGTTTTAAGTTTTATTTATTTTGATGGAAATTTTGTGCAGATTTCAGTTATGAAACCCATTTTCTCTATGTTTAACTGAAAAAAGTTCTGACCGGTTTATTAAGGGAAGGTCGTGTTGTATTTTAAAGAAAAAACAAAATGGCGAATATCTCGGAAACTAAGCGGGATACGAAAAAAAAGTTATAGAATATTTTTTGGTTGAAAATGACTCCAGGAATCCACCCTAATAGGCTTTTGGTAACGTTTTTCGTGTTCACCCTGTAGAGTCTAATAAAGGTGGATTTCCACCAACGCGACCTCTGTCGTGCGACAAAATCGCGCGACAATGTCGCGCGACGTCACCTGTTTTCACTTGCAACATTTGTCGCGCGATGTGACCTGTTAAAAATTAAAGCACTCCCCGACAAAATCGCGCGACGTTTGTCGCGCGACGTGACCTGTTTCCACTTGCAATTAAAAAATATTTTAATTTATTATTTTTTTTAAGCTGTGTATTCAACGTGATATAGGGTGATGAAAATTATAAAAAAAAATTAAAATTTTATTAAAATTAAAGCACTCCCACTCATAATAAAAAACAAACTAAAATGAAGAGTCGCGCGACACGTTTCCACTGGCATTGCTACGCGACATTCCTTTGATCCGGACCGACTTTCATCGGATAGAAGTCGCATGGTCGCACGACTTTTTTCGTGTCGCGCGACACGTTTCCACTAAGCGATTTTTGCCGCGCGACAGGGTCGCGCGGCAAAAGTCGCGTTGGTGGAAATCCACCTTAAGACTACCCAAAGTACATAGGTAGTTTATAAAAGTCACTAATGAACTTCTAACTAAAGGAAATAGCCATGCAATCCCGTCATTATCCATCTAACAATTATGATGTCACTGCTTGAGAAGTCCATTATTATTTTCTGCAAATTGGCAATGAAGTGATTTGGCGTTGTTCTCACTGTATTATTCTGTATTGTAACCATTAGCTGTCAAACTATTTTGACTTGGCGGGGCGTAGCGCTCCTTAACAACATCAAGCAAGGATCTTCTGCAGGCAAAAGCTTTACCAAAAGAGTTATCGTGCTTTTACTTTTTCATTTGTCAGGGTTGGATGTCAATATTAGCGAGTTTTTGCAACCAAAATTAGCGTCCCTTTAACTAAACTCCAATTTTGGTTGCAAAAACTCTCTAATAAGTTTTGGTCAAGATATTCTCACAAACTAAATCAACAACGAAAAGAAAAATAGTCATAAACTACCTTAGGGTGACCTGTGAAATCACTTGTGTTGAATAATGACTGACGTAATGGTGTTTGGGTGAATTTCCAGTCATCCTTACTACCAGACTAATGGCTTATTTCATTCTAAGTACCTACCATACATCAGTGCGTCCTAAACTGGGTACCAGGAGATAGAGAGAGAGATATAGAGAGACAGAGGGGAGGGAAGAGAGAGAGAGGGGGAGAGGGAGAGAGAGAGAG
>NW_007380983.1:7954-10921 GCF_000475195.1 Diaphorina citri | reverse complement strand
TGTATTCATTTTGAACAATAGCTATACCTTACATTTATTTTGAACAATGATAGCTAAACCTTTTTGTTAACAAGTGACACCTTCACATAAACAGGTGCTACTTTCTACGATGCATTAAACTAGTGGCCTACCTAATTTAGGTAGCTAGGTACCTATATCTGTATTAGCTACCTAATAAAAATGCATAATATAACCTATGATAGTGATAGTGCTTAAAAAGAAGAAGAAGAAGAAGAAGAAGAAGAAGAAGAAGAAGAAGAAGAAGAAGAAGAAAAAAAGACAGGTGTCTCACCGCCGTTCTTATTTCGTAGCAATAAAACAGATGATACATTAGACTCGTGTTAGCCAGCCTATATAGTTAGCTTGGTTGGTACGCTTCTGCCTTGTAAGCGCTAGGCCGCGGGTTCGATTTCCGCCCGGGGCGGATTTTGTCCTGAATGGATAATGTCGTTCTCTAAACTGCTGACTTTTTCCTATCCTGTCTTCCTTCTCTTGACGATTTCGGGACGATAAGACCTTAGCAGTCAAAGTTCCCTCTATCAAACCTCTTCAAATAATAAATGAAAAGTTCCTTTACTTCCGCAGTTTACACGCCACTGGTGGTTACCTATCGTTCAAACACCAGGTAAGGCCGACAAAATTTGAATACTCTTTATTTCTATTATGAACGTGAATCATCCGGTCCTATATGGCTTTGGAAAAAAAGTAAAAAAAAGACACCTCCAAACCGAGTCAAAATTCCGGAAAGGTCAATACCCCGATTTGAGTCAATACCCCGATTTGCATATGCTCCGCTAGTCGTGCGTAGATTGGGAATAGGGCTGTTCGACTCTACACACCGAATTGGTATGGTGACGGTTTTTTACTATCCAAATTTCACCTGATTTTTTCGAAACCTGATTTTTCTAACGAACGTTTTGTGTGCTTTTTTTCCGGTTCAAATTTTGCTTTTTTTCGCCCAATTCGCACATCTAAACAGTGAAAGGTTTGGACTAAAACCTAGATAATTTTATCTTATAAATGAAAAGTTCCTTTACTTCCGCAGTTTACACGCCACTGGTGGTTACCTTATCGTTCAAATACCAGGTAAGGCCGACAAAATTTGAATACCTACTCTGTATCCCTATATTATGAACGTGAATCATCCGGTCCTATATGGCTATAAAAAAAAGTAAAAAAAAGACACCTCCAAACCGAGTCAAAATTCCGGAAAGGTCAATACCCCGATTTGAGTCAATACCCCGATTTGCATATGCTCCATTAGTCGTGCGTAGATTGGGAATAGGGCTGTTCGACTCTACACACCGAATTGGTATGGTGACGGTTTTTTACTGTCCAAATTTCACCTGATTTTTTCGAACCCTGATTTTTCTATCGAACGTTTTGTGTGCTTTTTTCCTGTTCAAATTTTGCTTTTTTTCGCCCAATTCGCATCTAAACAGTGAAAGGTTTGGACTAAAACCTAGATAATTTTATCGTGTTTTCGCCTAGATTCTCTTGTCTTAGCTCCTAGAGTGATTTCTGTGTGCCCTGGAGATCTCATAATTATGAGAGGGATCAGTGCAGTTGGAGCAAGAAGATATTGAAAGTCGACACACCTAACGTGGGGTAAGTCCGATTTCTTGTGAAACATGCAAGTAGGTAGGTACCTACTCAACTACTCAAATAGGTAGGTAAATCGACTCAAATACGGGTCGGCAATTAGATTCTATCTCCCTAAATGGAGTATCCAAAGAGGTAAGCTTGGAAATACTAAGATGATAGGTAATTATGTACCTAGTCTGGACTGGACCTACCTAGACTAAAATGCAAATTAAAAGAGAGAGAGAGAGCCCTCCTCCCAAAGACAAAAATATTGAAATTTAAGGCTAAGTCTTACTCAAAAAAATGTCGACCGAAAAGTGGCTTCCTTTAGGTCGCCAGAATGTTGCTTCCATGCAAAAATACATATTTTCTCTTGGCGCTTTTTTTACTATTCCGATTGTAGGTAGGTACCTACCTACCTGATTGTGCATAAATTATGAAGTTTTTTACTTCCTTAGGTTTTTTTTTTTCCTGGGTAGGTAATTCATTTTTGTGTCTCACCATTTTTCGTGAAAACACTTGCATTTTATTTAAGTTCCGTGTTAACTACCTATCCATACCTAGGTAGGTTTTATTTTGCTTTTGGTATGAATAAGATCTAGAAAGCATTCCCATATTTGATAAGACTTTCCATAATACCTTTTTGTGTTAACTTCTAAAGTCTCCTACAAAAATAAAGGGAAGACCGTTTTTATAGTTTCCTAGTGTAGGTAATACCTACCTACCTGATAGCTATAGGTACCTACCTAAGCTAGGGTAAGTGTACCATTTATTCGCCCACCTAAAAAAAGTACCATTTATTGGCCCACCTGCCCACATTTATTTTTCTAATTTTTGTTTTTATGGCTACAATTTTTGAATAGCACTGGTTTGATAGCAGTCTTTAAGCCCTTTCTTTTGATGAAATTGGATCTTGAAAAATTTCGTCCAGTTCAGACTTATGTGGCGTATGGTACAGGTGGGCCAATAAATGGTACGTTTTTTAGGTGGGCGAATAAATGGTACACTTACCCTACATAGCTCTGCGTTTCTTGTTTTTCTATTGCTTTTTTAAACACTTTTGGTAAGGTAGGTAGGGTACATTCTACTTATTTAAACTGAAATAATTTTCTGAGTAAAAATTAAATCGAAATAAAAAAAAAATTGGAATGAATTAAAATTTTATTCTAGTACCCTGACCTCATTTATCTATTAGTTCACTTACCCTACTTTGGGCTCCAAATAAAGATGGCTGTCATTGGGCCGTATTCTAGGTTGTTTTTTTCACGGTGCGATCGTTTTCTCCGTGTTTTTCATTCATTCCGGAGCGTTGAGGTATGCGATGCGAACGACGCTTGATACCGTGTTTTTCATTCCACTTCCCCTACTTTAGCAGTCAACGCA
>NW_007380983.1:0-7905 GCF_000475195.1 Diaphorina citri | reverse complement strand
GAGAATCCGAGCATATGGGGGAGGGGGAGGGGTTATATGGGGAGGGGGTTTACGGCTCCAAACTTTAAGGTAGGTAATGCTTTTAGTAAGGTCGAAAGGACTCGAACTTGTCTAATTGAGACCTGTCTCAGTGGGAAACCGAGATAAACGGAAAAAAATTTGGACCGATTGCAATACTTTCATTACTAGTATAGCTCGCTATACTGTAGTAATAGAAAGTAAAAATTGCCAGTCCCTTGGATTTCCAATTGGACAGGTTCGACAGTTTCTTACTACCTGAACGGATAAAGTTCGTTCTCGGAACGGCTCCTATACTGTCTTCCTTCTCTCTTACCTTTCAGGACGATTAGACCTTAGCAGCTTCCCGATATAGAGGTCAATATTAGAGTTCGGGAACCCAATCAATCGATTGGGCTTCCGGCACCCTATTTTTTTTTTCTCAGTGCAGATAGATCCATCGAATATGTCTATCCAAATAAAAAAAAATAAAAAAAAAAAAAAAAAAAAAAAAATTGGAATACCTACCTATTTGGGTATTTGGATTTTTTTTTAGTTATTACCTACTTACTTTGTATTATTTTTTTACTTTCCTCATTTTCGTTTCTTCATCTTTTCTTTTCTCAAGTTTTTCTCAAGCTAAAGTGCTAAAGTTTCATGTTAATCTGCTTTACTTCTCTCATCATAATGAACCAACATTTGAGCACATCAAATATTTTCAAAAGCAAAAGGCCAACTGTAGGATGTCAGATGAGTACCAGAATTTTAAAGCCGGGACCCAGGCAGAGTTCTGGCCTTTGTAACAACCATGTGAATTTAATGAACTATTTGAAAAGAGCTGTATAATAGACCATGGACTGGTAAGCCCCCCCTTAAATGAAATCCTCAATGTGAAATAGCTAAGATTTTTAGTCATGGGGTTTTATATCCCCCATTAGGTGAGAAGCTATCCACCTACTCACATCAACCTCACCCAGCCTTTGTGGGGCTAAGAAAAGCCAGTAGCATTTGATTGCCTAGATGGTCACCCATCTGGAATGTTGCTTAAATGTTTGGTTATCACAACCATTCATTTAATTAAATAAAAACATTTTGTTTCAGCTTATCTGTGATATCAGCGAATATCAGAAAGTAATTACAACATTAAACCAGATTTAAGAAACCATCACCTCATATTTTGCAATTGTACATCATGCCGGGAGAAAAGTACGAAGTGGTTATCTCCGGAGTGGGAGGCGTGTTTCCAGAGTGCCATAGTTTCCACGAGTTCCGTGAATTGTTGTTCAGTGGTAAAAGTGGAGTGACAGTTGACAACAGAAGATGGCCTGTTGGTAAGCATGATTTACCAGAACACCCACTTTCTACTAGTACCTACAACTTAATAACCCTGCAATGCCAGAGAAGGGAAAAACAGGAAAGATTTTTTTTTTCCTTTGAAATTTCTTGTTTTTATTTGGTCCAAAAACAACAAAAAATAGGGGGGAGAAAAACTTGAAGGTGAAGTGGTCTGTCTACCGGTAGTGATAATGTTTGTTACCAAATTACTAGGTATCATTCCTATGACACTACCTACTTTACTTTGGTTATTTTAGGCTACTTACTTAAGTACTCATTCGAACCCGCGGCCTAGCGCTTACAAGGCAGACGCACTACCAACTAAGCTAACTAGGCTGGCCAAAATACTCTTTATTTATTTGCAATAATTAATATACAGAGTGTTTATAAAGTCCCTGAATATTTTTTGAACGGCTAAAGATGAGAAGCTGAAATTTAGGGTAGTGTTTTATCTTTTCAAATACCATTTTTTGAAGTAGTCGCCAAATTTCATCCGAAGCCAGGATCGGTCCCAGGGGGCCCAACTTTAAAATCTTAAATAAGAACCCCCTACTTGTGATACATCATATCAAAGGTCTTTATTTGCAATAATTAATATACAGAGTGTTTATAAAGTCCCTGAATATTTTTTGAACGGCTAAAGATGAGAAGCTGAAATTTAGGGTAGCGTTTTATCTTTTCAAATACCATTTTTTGAAGTAGTCGCCAAATTTCATCCGGAGCCAGGATCGGTCCCAGGGGGAGCCAACTTTAAAATCTTAAATAAGAACCCCCTACTTGTGATACAGCATATCAAAGGTCTTAAAGAACGTAGTACTTAATAAATTAATATTCCGTCCAATATGTTTCAGATCGGTTTAGTGGACATTCTATTTGCCCTAGGCATTACTCCAGATGGCATAGTGGGTCACTCGGTGGGGGAACTAGGCTGCGCTTATGCCGACGGCTGTTTTACTGCGGAACAGATGATTTTGGCGGCACACGCCCGCGGCAAAGCGTCCATTGAGACCGACACCATTGACGGCAAAATGGCCGCTATAGGTAAGTTATTCCAACAAATGTTAATATGTTTACCTATGCCTCACTTAAAAAAAAAAAAAAAATGTCGACCGAAAGTGGCTTCTTTTAGGTCGCCAGAATGTCGCTTCCATGCAAAAATACATAGGTATTTTCTCTTGGCGCTTTTTTTTTACTATTCCGATTGTAGGAATAGCTACCTACCTGATTGTGCATAAATAAATTATGTGAAGTTTTTTACTTCCTTAGGTTTTTTTTCCTAGGTAGGTAATTCATTTTTGTGTCTCACCATTTTTCGTGAAAACACTTGCATTAGGTATTTTATTGAAGTTCCGTGTTAACTAGGTACCTATCCATACCTAGGTAGGTTTTATTTTGCTTTTGGTATGAATAAGATCTAGAAAGCATTCCCATTTGATAAGACTTTCCATAATAGGTACCTTTTTGTGTTAACTTCTAAAGTCTCCTACAAAAATAAAGGGAAGACCGTTTTTATAGTTTCCTAGTGCAGGTACCTACCTGATAGCTATAGGTACCTACCTAAGCTATAGAGCTCCGTTTCTTGTTTTTCTATTACTTTTTTAACACTTTTGGTAAGTACATTCTACTTATTTTAAATTGAAATAATTTCGGAGTAGGTAAAATTAAATCGAATAAAAAAAAATTTGGAACGAATTTTTATCTGTGCCTGACCATTATCATAGTCACTTACCCTACATTGGGCTCCAATAAAGATGGCCGTCTTGGCCGTATTTTGGAAGCCAGCAGTTCCATTGTAGAAAAATATTGGGACGCGCGTAGGAAAATGGCCTAATGGTCAATGTCCCGACATTTGTAAACAATATATCATAAAAAAACTTATTCTAAATTGGAAAAACCAAGTAATTAGGGTTCCCATGACTGCTGCCGAGTTCTCCCGCTGAATAGTGAGGGATACTGTGTGAGGAAGGCAAAGGAAACTATAATAGGAAATACCTAGTTTAGAACTCACTTGTGTGACCTCATATATATAAAACTATGTATATTAAAAAAAAAACAAAAAAAAACTACTATCTATCCCAACATCTCCATAGAATAGGTATCAACAATTCTCCTAACTGTCCTTTATGTTCTCTTAACCCTCCCATGAACCAAGCACACCTAAATTCCTGTCCAGCCTTGGAAGTCAGCAGTTCCATTGTAAAAAAATATTGGGACGCGCGTAGGAAAATGGCCTAATGGTCAATGTTCCGACATTTGTAAACAATATATCATAAAAAAACTTATTCTAAATTGGAAAAACCAAGTAGGGTTCCCATGACTTGCGCCGAGTTCTCCCGCTGAATAGTGAGGGATATTGTGTGAGGAAGGCAAAGGAAATTATAATAGGAAATACCTAGTTGAGAACTCACTTGTGTGGCCTCAATAATGACCTTCCATATTTCCAGGTAGTCACAGAGACGACTCCGCTGCCCAGTCCACTGGTTGGTGTGACCTCTATAGGTCTCGGGTCGTCATTTGGTCACGTGGTGCTCAAGACACCATTGACGGCAAAATGGCCGCTATAGGTAAGTTATTCCAACAAATGTTAATATGTTTACCTATGCCTCACTTAAATATACACCATTGACGGCAAAATGGCCGCTATAGGTAAGTTATTCCAACAAATGTTAATATGTTTACCTATGCCTCACTTAAATATATATATGAAAAGTGTTTCATCGCCGTTTTTATTTCGTAGCAATGAAACAACTGCTACATTGGACTCGTGTGGTTTGTGTCGTAGCATACCGATCCCCGTAGTATGCCTCTCATCAGATGGGCGAGAAGACACAATAGGTACTTCCTTTTTGGGTGCTGGATCATCACGGGAACACCAGACAGTAACCGGTTGAAATATTTTTCAATCGGAAAACGAGTGCAAATTTTTGTCGATGGTGGGATTCGAACCGGGGATCTTCTGCATGGCAAGCAAGCGCGTTACCACTGGTTAGGTGCTGGATCATCACGAGAACACCAGACAGTAGTAACCCGTTGAAATATTTTTCAATCGGAAAACGAGTGCAAATTTTTGTCGAAGGTGGGATTCGAACCGGGGATCTTCTGCATGGCCAGCAAGCGCGTTACCACTGGGCTAACCCTGTTCTTATTTCACCGTGGCTCTTTCTGGTGGCGTTTTAATAAACAAAGCACAGTGGCTTGTTCGTTGCAGGTCTCGGATACAAGCAGATGAAGGACATGCTCGCAGACTACCCCACGATCGAAATCGCCTGCCACAACGCCTCGGACAGCTGCACCCTGTCCGGCCCGTCAGCGGATGTCGAGGCCCTGGTGGAAAGCTTGGTGGCTCAGGGGATCTTTGCGCGGGCCGTCAATGTGGCCAACATAGCCTACCATAGTCGGTACATTGCCCCGGCCGCCCCGAGATTGTTGCAGTATTTGAAGAAGGTGTGTATTGTGATGTTTTTTTTTAGGGCTACAAGAATGAAGGTTACAATGGCTATGGTCATGTGTTGAGAAGGGATGAAGGCACGGAAGAAGGCCTGAGACAGATATTGAAAGAGGTAAGGCCAGTTCCCACTTGTCGTTTGGAAAAAAAATCGTGTCGTGTGTATTGAGAACACTCTCATTTACATTGCTTACCAAGACATTTTGTGTCGTTCGGGGGAAAAAATTCTGTCGTGTGTATTGGGAACACTCTCATTTACATTGCTTACCAAGACATTTTGTGTCGTTCGGGGGAAAAAATCCTGTCGTGTGTATTGGGAACACTCTGATTTACATTGCTTACCAAGACATTTTGTGTCGTTCGGGGGAAAAAATCATGTCGTGTGTATTGGGAACACTCTCATTTACATTGCTTACCAAGACATTTTGTGTCGTTCGGGGGAAAAAATCCTGTCGTGTGTATTGGGAACACTCTGATTTACATTGCTTACCAAGACATTTTGTGTCGTTCGGGGGAAAAAATCGTGTCGTGTGTATTGGGAACACTCTCATTTACATTGCTTACCAAGACATTTTGTGTCGTTCGGGGGAAAAAATCCTGTCGTGTGTATTGGGAACACTCTGATTTACATTGCTTACCAAGACATTTTGTGTCGTTCGGGGGAAAAAATCGTGTCGTGTGTATTGGGAACACTCTCATTTACATTGCTTACCAAGACATTTTGTGTCGTTCAGGGGAAAAAATCGTGTCGTGTGTATTGGGAACACTCTCATTTACATTGCTTACCAAGACATTTTGTGTCGTTCGGGGGAAAAAATCCTGTCGTGTGTATTGGGAACACTCTCATTTACATTGCTTACCAAGACATTTTGTGTCGTTCAGGGGAAAAAATCGTGTCGTGTGTATTGGGAACACTCTCAAACCCCCTAATAGTAATAATCAATCGTCTATCCACAGGTTATCCCCTCTCCCAAGCCTCGCTCCTCCAAGTGGATCTCAAGTTCCATATTAGAAGACGCCTGGGGCTCCCCACTGGCCCAGACATCATCTGCAGAATACCACACCAACAACCTCCTGAGCTCCGTATTCTTTGAAGAAGCCTCCGCGCATATCCCCGCCAACGCCATTTGTATTGAAATAGCCCCCCATGGGCTCCTTCAGGCGATTCTGAAACGCTCCCTGGCGGAGAAAGAAGTAGTGAATATTCCTCTCACCCTGAGAGGCGTCAAAGATGGCGTCAAGTTTATATTGAACTCGATTGGCAAGTAAGTTGGGCCGAAACACAGTAAAACATTTATGTACATTGAACTCAATTGGCAAGTAAGTTGGCCGAAACACAGTAAAACATTTATGTAAATTGAACTCAATTGGCAATAAGTTGGCCGAAACACATTAAAACATTTATGTATATTGAACTCAATTGGCAAGTAAGTTGGCCGAAACACAGTAAAACATTTAGGTATATTGAAATCGACTGGCAAGTAAGTTGGCCGAAACACAGTAAAACATTTATCTATATTGAACAATTGAACTCGATTGGCAAGTAAGTAAGTTGGCCGAAACACAGTAAAACATTTAGGTATTTTAATTTAATTTATTTATTTGACGGGTCACAAAACCCAGTAATACAAAATTACATCTTTTTGGTTCTCCTTTTTCAAGTTTACTTGAACTGTTTCTCTTCTGTTTGCAGACTTTACTTGAATGGCCTGGATCTGAATCTGGCGCCTCTGTATCCTGAAGTTCAATATCCTGTGTCGAGAGGTACCAAACCCCTCGGACATTTCGTAGACTGGGAACACGGCCATGAGTATAAACTCAGCGAATTAGAAGTACAGGTAGGATTTTTCAAAAGGATTAATGTAAAAAAAAACTCATAGACTCATGTGGTCTGTGTCGTAGCATGCCTATACCGTGGACCTCTCGTCTTAAATTTTTGTGAGCAATGACACGAAATTTTTTTTATCTCGAAATGGAGGTCCCTGCCGGTCGTAGCATGCCTATACCGTGGACCTCTCGTCTTAAATTTTTGTGAGCAATGACACGAAATTTTTTATCTCGAAATGGAGGTCCCTGCCCGAGCCTTTAAATTCAACAAAATAGACCAGAGATCAGGTTCTCTACAGTTTTCAAGGTTGTGGAAAATTTCATTTTGGTTTATAAATAGTGCAAAGTGTTTGACTCCGCTGGGCATTGAACCCGGCTCTACTGTGTGCAAGACCAGTGTAGTTATCATTGAGTCATGGATACTGACCCCCTTTAGTGTTCAGCTACAATTAGGGGAATACTTTCTGTAATCACTACGGGCTAAAAAATTCCCGGAGGGACGGACCCTGCTTGTTATGATTGAATCGTTCCCAGGAAGAAGAGTCTACGTTATTTTCATTATTAGCTGACATGCGCCATTCTTCCTGAGAAGGATTGAATTGATGTCTTGCTGAGGGGATTTAAACAGGGAGTAGACCAGCTTAGTCTGGCTGGGGACTTTAAACAGGGAGGATAACAGCCTGAAATTTCCTTTGCTAAGAAATTGACCAACCGCAGTGGTGTAGTGGTTAGCACGGTGGGCTTTGAATCTGGAGGTTGGTGGTTTGAGTCCAAATCAAGCCATGAAATTTAGCGTAGTGTGCTTACCAAGCGAAGAAGGACATTTGTGACAAGCATTTGAGTATCTTCTTCTTCTTCTTTTGGTGCCATATTCTACAGAACGTTGGCAATCATGATAGCTAATTCATTCTTGTCGTGGGCTGTATTTGAGTATGCTTAACAAAATTAAAAATTCTTTTCAACTTTTTCAAAGTTATATTTTTGTTTCTCTGTTTCTCGTTAATTTCAGATCAAATCCTATCCAGCTGACGAGGAATTTGCGGGTCTATTTCACGAAGTATACAAAACCAACGTCAATAGACATACACTACGGGGCTATGTACTAACACCGGACACTAGTGCACAGGACGAGACTGAGAATCTGGAACAAGTTGAGGTAAGTCAAAAGTTTACCCGAGTCAAAGTTAAAATAGGTGTCCCATTGTGCTAATAGTTTAATAAAAAAATAAATAAATAAATAAATGTCTTTTCTTTGTGTTACTATATCACAACTTTGGTGCTCACTGCAGCATTGTAGGATT
>NW_007380982.1:8632-17638 GCF_000475195.1 Diaphorina citri | reverse complement strand
GAAAATTTGGACCGATTGCAATACTTTCATTACTAGTATAGCTCCGCTATACTGTAGTAATAGAAAGTAAAAATATTAGGATATGGAAGGTAAAAAAAAAGATCAAATGAATGGATGATTTTGTAACTTTGCGAAAGTAGGTATCCATATTGAAAAATAAAAATTGAGAAATTACTAAATTTGTATTTGAATCGATTGGATCATCAGTAAATTTTGACAAAGGCCCTCTGAATTATGAAGCTCAGCAAAAAATAATGTGAATAAATATCTAAATCCCGAAAACCCTTTAGGATTTTCCCAGGCCCTCATGCCATATTGAAAAATAAAAATTGAGAAATTACTAAATTTGTATTTGAATCGATTGGATCATCAGTAAATTTTGACAAAGGCCCTCTGAAATATGAAGCTCAGCAAAAAATAATGTGAATAAATATCTAAATCCCGAAAACCCTTTAGGATTTTCCCAGGCCCTCATATCCCGAAAACCCTTTAGGATTTTCCCAGACCCTCATACGATTGACTGGTTGACCAGGGAAGAATAAATGGGCTGATGGTCCAAAGTCCTTTAATTCTTCAACAATTTCATGTGAAGATTTTCTCCTTAAAACAATAAAAGGATTTGTGGGTAAAACTCCCTCGCTGCGCAGAAGAATGAAAAAGCATTTGGAAATGGGCTGATGGTCCAAAGTCCCTTAATTCTTTAACAATTTCATGTGAAGATTTTCTCCTTTCTTCTCGACTTAAAACAATAAAAGGATTTGTGGGAGAAACTCCCTCGCTGCGCAGAAGAATGAAAAAGCATTTGATATTGCACAAAGCTTCCTCTTGAAAATTCCCACTTAACTTGTGGTTGGTTATACTTACCAATGTACTATTCTACCATTAAAATGTGTGAATTGTCGGTTATGCTAGAATTGTCAGAGTATAGGTACTATCACACAAGTAATACGGAATACCAAAGAAATATCTCCAGATATCACAGAAATATGTCCAAGAAAGCTTGGTTTCTTTGTGAGCTCTGCTCTAAAGTCAAAGAGGAAGGACAAAAGGACATGCTAAGTCAGCAATTCGAATGTGCCAGCAAATGCTATACGTCCAAACGAAAATGGGAAAATGTCCCACTTTTGTATCAAGGTAGACAAGAAAGCTTGGTTTCTTTGTGAGCTCTGCTCTAAAGTCAAAGAGGAAGGACAAAAGGACATGCTAGGTCAGCAATTCGAATGTGCCAGCAAATGCTATACGTCCAAACGAAAATGGGAAAATGTCCCACTTTCGTATCAAGGTAGATAGGTAGGTAGGTACAAATAAAAAGCTCTCAAATGGGATATACCTGAATTGGCAAGGATTGTGTTCAATAAGGGAGCAAACAACAAAAAAGAAGATTGAAAAACAGGAGTACAAATTAAACGAGAAGAAAAGGAACAAAAGAGGGGATAAGATGAGGATTAAGTGAGAATAAAGAAGTAGGTAAAAAAATGCTGAGAAAAACCTCGAAAAAAAAAAAAAGAAGAGATAAACGGAGAATTAAGTGTGCGGACAAACGAGGTAAAAAGACTAAAAAGAAAAAATCAAAACGGATTGGGAAATAAATTGAAAAGCCAAGAAAGAGGATTTGTAGGAGGAGGAGTGGTCGATGAAGAAGAGGAATATAAAGAGGGAAACGAGATGGATGAGGAAGAAGGAGTGGAGAAGAAAGGAGGAAGAAGAGGAGGAGAAGAAAGTAGAGAAGGGAGAAAAGGAACAGGAGTACAAATTAAACGAGAAGAAAAGGAACAAAAGTGGGGATAAGATGAGGATTAAGTGAGAATAAAGAAGTAGGTAAAAAAAATGCTGAGAAAAACCTCGAAAATAAAAAAGAAGAGATAAACGGAGAATTAAGTGTGCGGACAAACGAGGTAAAAAGACTAAGAAGAAAAAATCAAAACGGATTGGGAAATAAATTGAAAAGCCAAGAAAGAGGATTTGTAGGAGGAGGAGGAGAGGTCGATGAAGAAGAGGAATATAAAGAGGGAAACGAGATGGATGAGGAAGAAGGAGTGGAGAAGAAGAGGAGGAGAAGAAAGTCGAGAAGGGAGAAAAGGAGAAAGTTTAATATAAGGTGATTTTATACTACCAAACTACAAATTAATGTAACTCTCAAGTTACAAGTTCTGTCTGTAAAGGTAATAGTCTTTGTGGCTGTGTTTTAACTACAAAGCTTATTTAGATGATCATAGCAGGTGTGATAAATGGATTAACTAATCTGGTAGACAAGGTTTTGGCGTATTGTTGTGTGGGCATCACAGATCATAAGGTGCTTTTATACTACAAAACTACAAAAATGTAAGTCTTATGTTACAAGTTCAGTCTGTAAAGGTAATAGTCTTTGTGGCTGTATCGTATCTACAAAAATTAAGAGAAGTTTATAGCAGGTATGATAAATCGATTGATTAATCTGGTAGACAAGGCTCTGGCGTATTGTTGTGTGAGCATCATAGATCATAAGGCGCTTTTATACTACAAAACTACAAAAATGTAAGTCTTATGTTACAAGTTCAGTCTGTAAAGGTAATAGTCTTTGTGGCTGTATCGTATCTACAAAAATTAAGAGAAGTTTATAGCAGGTATGATAAATCGATTGATTAATCTGGTAGACAAGGCTCTGGCGTATTGTTGTGTGAGCATCATAGATCATAAGGCGCTTTTATACTACAAAACTACAAAAATGTAAGTCTTATGTTACAAGTTCAGTCTGTAAAGGTAATATAGTCTTAGTGGCTGTATCGTATCTACAAAAATTAAGAGAAGTTTATAGCAGGTATGATAAATGGATTGATTAATCTGGTAGACAAGGTTCTGGCGTATTGTTGTGTGGGCATTACATTGGGAATGACAAATGAGATGAACATGTTATTGGACTGGGTCTGAGCGGTTGCCAAAGTATTGGTTAAACGGTTAACGACTGAATTTTGGCACTTTTCGACCGCTTTTTGGTGGTTTTCAGGTCTACTGACTAAATGGTTAGAGATATCAAAAAAGTTATGAGAGGAGACCCCCAAAATCACACCAACGAAACCCAGCTAAGCATAGATAATTTAATAGGATAAGGAAAGTCGTGTGATGTTCACTCCAGAATTTTCCTTGTTTTGAACTGTTGAACAGTTTGGTGCCTGATTTCATCGGAATCGAACAAACTATTTGAAAGTTATCGCGGAACAACCGGATACGTAGGTAAAGATTATTGTGTATCTACCTATGTATTTGTTATCATCTTTCGTGTGATGGTCACTCCAGAATTTTCCTTGTTTTGAACTGTTGAACAGTTTGGTGCCTGATTTCATCGGAATCGAACAAACTATTCGAAAGTTGTCGCGGAACAACCGGATACGTAGGTAAAGATATTATTGTGTATCTACCACTACCTATGTATTTGTTATCATCGCCTGATTTCATCGGAATCGAACAAACTATTCGAAAGTTGTCGCGGAACAACCGGATACGTAGGTAAAGATATTATTGTGTATCTACCTATGTATTTGTTATCATCTTTTTTTTAGATGTTTGATAGAGGGAACTGTAACTGCTAAGGTCTTATCCTCCCGAAATCGAAGAGATAAGGAAGACAGGATAGCAGAAAGCCAGCCGTTCCGAGAACGAACAGCGGGTCAGTATTTTGAGTAGCGCTTCCCATAGATTGTAAAGTTGTGATTGTAAAGCGACGCTTATCCTCCCGAAATCGAAGAGATAAGGAAGACAGGATAGCAGAAAGCCAGCCGTTCCGAGAACGAACAGCGGGTCAGTATTTTGAGCAGCGCTTCCCATAGATTGTAAAGTTGTGATTGTAAAGCGACAGGTTCGGGTTATGATTGTAATTTATGATAGTTTACAGTTCACGATCACGAGACCACCACCGTAAAGTTTGCCATTCTTTTTATATCCACTGTGCAAAAAATAATAATAATACTGGGTGTATTATACGTACGTACCTGGGAAAATGAATTTTCGGCGAAACACGGAACTCATTATTTTTTTAAGCGGTTTGACGGAGGGAGGTGAAGTGTGACGGCGCTGTAACTGCTGAGGCGCTGTAACGATAAGACGGCGCTGTCTTATCGTTCCGAAAGCGAAGAGAGAAGAAAGCCATAGTAGAACAAAGCCAGCTGTAAGACATGATAAAAGAAAGCCAGTCTTTCCGAAAACGAACCTTATCCGTTCAGGATAGAATCCGCCCCGGATTCATATCGAACCCGCGGCCTAGAGCTTACTACCTGGGAAAATGAATTTTCGGCGAAACACGGAACTCATTATTTTTTTAAGCGGTTTGACGGAGGGAGGTGAAGTGTGACGGCGCTGGGCGCTGTAACTGCTGAGGCGCTGTAACGATAAGACGGCGCTGTCTTATCGTATTGAAAGCGAAGAGAGAAGAAAGCCATAGTAGAACAAAGCCAGCTGTTCCGAGGGATTTTTTTCGACGTTTGATAGAGGGAGTTATAACTACTAAGCTAGGTCTTATCTTCCCGAAAGCGAGCCAGCTGTTCCGAGGGATTTTTTTCGAGGTTTGATAGAGGGAGTTATAACTACTAAGCTAGGTCTTATCTTCCCGAAAGCGAAGAAAAAAGAAAGACAGGATAAAAGAAAGCCAGTCTTTCCGAAAACGAACCTTATCCGTTCAGGATAGAATCCGCCCCGGATTCATATCGAACCCGCGACCTAGAGCTTACAGAGGAAATTGGTACAACATAACCACCCTGTATTATTATCATTCATAACAAGGTAAGGTGATTAAGAATGACTGATGTGATTCCCAGCCGGTGGCTATTTAATACAACTATACTAGTACCCGTAAATAAATAGCAATAATAAGAAGTAAATCGTAAACTTTGACGTCACGGCATACGCTCCCGTAGGTGATGACGTCATATTTCATGACTCCCGCTTCGTTTGTTTTGTGCGCAAGCGTTTCTGCGCATTTTGACGTGAAATCTGACGTCACAAGTCTTCGAACTTTTTCATTAGGACGGCAATTAAAAATTGAATTTTCGACCTTTTAAAGTTACTTTTTCCGAGTTTTGACCTCAGATTTGGATTTTTCACAACTTTTTACGTAGGAATCGACCTTCTTTTAAAAATATTTTCCCAATTGCAACTCCTCCATTGTTATAGTAATAATAACTTTAAATAACTAGTACCTAATAATAACAGCTATTGTTATAGTTCTACCCCAGTTAGCTTGGTTGATAGCGCCTCTGCCTTGTAAGCGCTAGGCCGTGGGTTAAAATCCGTCCGCTGAACGGATAATGTTCGTTCTCGGAACGGTTGGCTTTCTCCTATCCTGTCTTCCTTCTCTCTTAGATTTCAGTACATCTTATGACCTTAGCAGTTACAGTTGCCTCTAAAGTGTTACAAGTCATAATAAGTTAATAAGTAATAGTAGTGGTTAAGTAACATTACCAATGAATAAGAACAATAATTAGTAGGTATACTTAATTGGTGATAATAATGAATAGGAATGTGTATTTTATTTTATTTTATTTAAATGGGCTGATGGTCCAAAGTCCCTTAATTCTTTAACAATTTCATGTGAAGATTTTCTCCTTTCTTCTCGACTTAAAACAATAAAAGAATTTGTGGGAGAAACTCCCTCGCTGGGCAGAAGAATGAAAAAGCATTTGAATCGTGGTCCCTTCATTTTTGACCCAAAAACCTGGTTAAACAGCAAAATCGAGCCTCTATAAAGAGCAATGATTTTTTCCGGAAAAATCACGTGTTTGCTTGCAGTCACGAGCCTCTATAAAGAGCAATTTTGTTTTTCTGGACCTCTATAAAGAGCAATTTGTAGAAACTTGTCGTATTCTGTCGAGAGCGGTTTGTTTTTCTACCCCCTTCTTTGCCTGCTGTATGAGGCTCCGGATCCCGGACCTCTATAAAGAGCAATTTGAAAATTTAGAACCTCTCTAAAGAGTAGATTATTTAAAGAGCAAACCCCTATAAAGAGCAAAATATTGCCGGTCCCTTGGATTGCTCTTTATCCAGGTTCGACTGTATTACTTATTATTTTATTTGCTGGATGTCAATTGGTTGACCGAAACGAATGACCTGTCTACTAATCAGGCCGGTTTTAATGTCCACTAGAATCCAGGAGAGATCCAATGACATGATCTTTCAGTGGATATTCGAATCCAATCCAGTAATCAGTACAGAGCCAATAACGGTCTGTCGTGAAGAAGAAGAAGAAGAAGAAGAAGAAGAAGAAGAAGAAGAAGAAGAAGAAGAAGAAGAATATAGGATACTTCATATTGTTATAATACGTTTAACCTCTGAATAGGCCTAGCTCCTTTCATACTCTCTCCCTCTTCCTCCTCCCTCCTTTTTTGTACCTCTCGTCTGGCTCCCCCCCTTATTGTGACCAACATAAGGGACAAAAGAGGGAAGGAAGTGAACATGTGTGAAGGGAGGAAGAATAGGAGGAATTTTTCCCCCCTCACTTTCAAGAGGGATGGGAGCCTCCTTTTCTTCTTCTTTCTCCTCCTCCTCCACTATGTAACCAACAATGGACTCGGTGTGAAGGAAGAATAGACACTTTTAGGAAGTATTTTTTCCCCATTCATCCCACACATCCCCTCTCTCTTTCTTCTTACTCCTCTTTCTTCCTCCTCCTTCTCCTTCTTCTCGTCCTCCTTCTCCTCCTCCTCCTCCCTTGTGGTTGGTTATACTTACCAATGTACTATTCTACCATTAAAATGTGTGAATTGTCGGTTATGCTAGAATTGTCAGAGTATAGGAGGTACTATCACACAAGTAATACGGAATACCAAAGAAATATCTCCAGATATCACCGAACCTTATCCGTTCAGGATAGAATCCGCCCGGATTCATATCGAACCCGCGACCTAGAGGAAATTGGTACGACATAACCACCCTGTAGCCTGTATTATTATCATTCATAACAAGGTAAAGTGGTTAAGAATGACTGATGTGATTCCCAGCCGGTGGCTATTTAATACAACTATACTACATAGTACCCGTAAATAACTAGCAATAATAAGAATAGAGCAGTTGCGCTTACTTGGGTGATGTTTCAAAGTCATAGAGCAGGAAAAATGAGGACCAACGGAATTTTTCTTTTTCTCCTACGACTTCTAGATACCGAGATAAATCGATTTACAAAATACCGGTAAATCGTAAACTTTGACGTCACGGCATACGCTCCCGTAGGTGATGACGTCATATTTCATGACTCCCGCTTCGTTTGTTTTGTGCGCAAGCGTTTCTGCGCATTTTGACGTGAAATCTGACGTCACAAGTCTTCGAACTTTTTCATTAGGACGGCAATTAAAAATTGAATTTTCGACCTATTAAAGTTACTTTTTCCGAGTTTTGACCTCAGATTTGGATTTTTCACAACTTTTTACGTAGGAATCGACCTTCTTTTAAAAATATTTTCCCAATTGCAACTCCTCCATTGTTATAGTAATAATAACTTTAAATAACTAGTACCTAATAATAACAGCTATTGTTATAGTTCTACCCCAGTTAGCTTGGTTGATAGCGCCTCTGCCTTGTAAGCGCTAGGCCGTGGGTTAAAATCCGTCCGCTGATTTTCCCAATTGCAACTCCTCCATTGTTATAGTAATAATAACTTTAAATAACTAGTACCTAATAATAACAGCTATTGTTATAGTTCTAGCCCAATTAGCTTGGTTGATAGCGCCTCTGCCTTGTAAGCGCTAGGCCGTGGGTTAAAATCCGTCCGCTGTACGGATAATGTTCGTTCTCGGAACGGTTGGCTTTCTCCTATCCTGTCTTCCTTCTCTCTTAGATTTCAGTACATCTTATGACCTTAGCAGTTACAGTTCCCTCTAAAGTGTTATAGTCATAATAAGTTAATAAGTAATAGTTAAGTAACATTACCAATGAATAAGAACAATAATAAGTAGGTATACTTATAATTGGTGATAATAATGAATAGGAATGTGTATTTTATTTTATTTTATTATAACATTACCAATGAATAAGAACAATAATAAGTAGGTATACTTATAATTGGTGATAATAATGAATAGGAATGTGTATTTTATTTTATTATTACCATCATTATCTTTTCTTTTTAATACAGTCGAACCTGAATAAAGAGGACTCGGATAAAGAGTAAAACTGGATAAAGAGGAAAAAAATCGTGGTCCCTTCATTTTTGACCCAAAAACCTGGTTAAACAGCAAAATCGAGCCTCTATAAAGAGCAATGATTTTTTCCGGAAAAATCACGTGTTTGCAGTCACGAGCCTCTATAAAGAGCAATTTTGTTTTTCTGGACCTCTATAAAGAGCAATTTGTAGAAACTTGTCGTATTCTGTCGAGAGCGGTTTGTTTTTCTACCCCCTTCTTTGCCTGCTGTATGAGGCTCATTTCATCAGTTTGGATCGGACCTCTATAAAGAGCAATTTGAAAATTTAGAACCTCTCTAAAGAGTAGATTATATTTTAAAGAGCAAAATATTGCCGGTCCCTTGGATTGCTCTTTATCCAGGTTCGACTGTATTTTTTGTACAGTAAAACAGAATATACCCTGTTTGTACTGACAGAATGGGACTGAAAGTCCCTCCTTTACTGCGCATATTAAATTATTACAACATTCAGGGACAAAAAGCAACATGAGAGGAGGGAGGACAAACCTCCTTGGAACCCCTCTCTGAATACGGCCCTGTTTACATTGTTTTATGATATCATTGCCAATAAAAAGTGCTCTTTGAACTACAAAACAAGGAATGCTATAAAAAGTTGAATGAATTGCACTACAGCTCTATTGTGCATGCAAATCAAATTCACACAAAACACGATTGATAAGTCACGTGAAATTGCACGTTGTAATCTATCAATACTAGGTACCTAGTGTTCTAGGTAGTGTTGTGTGTAATATCTGTATGATTAGGGCCGGATTAGCAGTTCTTTACACATTGAAGTTTTAATGTTTGTGAGCACATCTTTCATGCAAAATATCATGCAACATTCTTTTTTTTTTTTTTTTTTTT
>NW_007380982.1:6560-8372 GCF_000475195.1 Diaphorina citri | reverse complement strand
AGCTCCAAGGAACAGGTTTTGTGGAGCCAGAAGTATCTCCACTTAAGAAGCTGATTTTGCACTGGTCTAACATACATACCTCTGTGTTGTCTACCCCTGATAGAAAATGTAAACCTTAATTGATTAATAAAAGAAAGAAGAAAATGTAAAAGTTAATTATTTAATAAGTTTATTTAAAGCACAATCATTTGAAAGCTATGGTATTTGTTGTACGAGTTGAAAAAATAGCCATATATGAGACATTGAGACACGAAGAATCCAAGAAAAGATCTTGAACAATAAATATACAAACAAGTAGGTACATAGATTAATACAAATATAGGTAATTGTTGTTCAAAAAAAAAACTCAATTCGTCAGAAATAGGCCCTAACCTAAACTGAATAAAGTTACACGTACATTGTACCCATCAATATCAGAAATGGAACTAAAAAAAATCCGAGGTAGGACATTACTGCTAAAACTCCTTCAATTGTATATAGCACAAAAGATCTCCCACTTTTCCCAGCAAAAAAGTATGTACCTATGTAGGTATGTAGGCTGCGTACATTGTACGCACTATTCTTGGTAAATAAGTAGTAGGTACCTACCTATCTATGTACTTCAACATCGACTTCTACATGCCATAAGTGTATGTAGGTTGGAGAAGGAAAAAAGATATCAATCTATATTGTTTTGTTTTGAGTGACTTGTGATTTTTTTCAAGGTGATAAAAAGAAAAAAAAATTGTTTCGAGCCTTAAAGTGGGAAGTTCAGTGAACTGTAGACTTCGTTCAGAAAAAGACCCCTAAGGAGATTCCTCCGAAGTCCCAAAAAGGGGCCTAAGCTGGGGTTCGAGCATTCTTCCATGAATTCCTTCAAGTACGATTCTCATTACAAGAAAACACATCATCACTTGGAATATACGACCAGTGTTTTTGATTCATAAGTTGTCCCCGCTAATGGCTATAATAATTAGCACAATAAAAACCTATTAGCACACTATGGGCAATAACTTAAATATGTAGAGATACATGAGCCATATGTAATAACTAGAATATATATAATGTAGTTCGATATGGTTCTAAAAACAGGCTTAATTATGTGTGCTTAGCAGAAGTAGACTTAATTGTGCTAATAGACGCACACAGATCGTAAATCTTTACGAAGCACATGTACATCTTACAAGCGGCTTTAAACTGTCCTTCGATATAATTATTTATTTCTCCAATCAATTTATGATTTTAATACCAGATGAAGCGTCCAATAATAACAAGAAGTACAGAGTTTATTGCACTTTATTCAGTACACGTAGGCAAGTAATAATCTAATAATAGATATAATATTAGCAAAAAGTAAAAAGTCCATCAAAGTAATTATCAACACCTTTTACAGCGAACACACAGCATCCCATAAACCACAGTCTAATTACCCCCTAGTACATCTATAAAAGACAAATAACCAACTATTTGATCAAAACACCTTATTGGGGATTGAAATAAAAAAAACACACGCTCAAGAGCCAAGCCAAAAATATGCAATATTGGATGAAGATAATGGAAATATCATGTTTTAAATGCGAAAGTGTGGTCGAACGCCAGTAAAACCATTACAGGTAACAGGGAAACACAAAGGATTAAAGATCTTTATTTAACTTATGAACTAACTGGGTATCTGGGCAAGCAATACACTTTAAAAACTTGGATCAAAAAGAGCCTTCACAAGAAGTTTTTTTCTTTTATAGGTAAATATAACAGAAATTCTTTTTTTTTTCAAGAGGTTTGATAGGGGGAACTGTAACTGCTAAGGTCTTATCGTCCCGAAATCGAAGAGAG
>NW_007380982.1:3635-5966 GCF_000475195.1 Diaphorina citri | reverse complement strand
CAAAGTCAAGAAGTCTCCCGTCATGTCAACTTGTCCGCGTCTCTCTCTCTCTCTCTCTCTCTCCGTACATTGTACTCTCTCTCTCTTTCTCTCTTTCTTTCTCTTTCTCACCAGTTGGTTCTCTCTGAATGCAAATTGGGCTCACTGCAGAAATAATAATAAGTAATATGTTTGTAAGTAGTGTGTGTGTGAGAGAGAGAGAGAAAGAAGAGATGGAGAGGGACTTTCTCTTTCTCACCAGTTAGTTCTCTCTGAATGCAAATTGGGCTCACTGCAGAAATAATAATAAGTAATATGTTTGTAAGTAGTGTGTGTGTGTGAGAGAGAGAGAAAGAAGAGATGGAGAGGGAGAGAAAGGGAGAGAGAAAGAAAACACACACAAAAGAGAGAGAGAGAGAGAGAGAAAATTGATATACAGTTTTATAGTCCCAGAAAGTTGTCTGTGATGTTGTCCTGATTTTTTATGACCTAGGGTCTAAGGTAGGGCTCCTTCAGAACCTGATGGCCTGTAGTGGTGCTTCCCCCTCAAGAAAGGAAGAGTTTTGCCTAGGTCCCGCCCGGGACGGATTTTAACCTAAACAGATAAGGTTCTCGGAAAGGCTGGCTTTCTCCTATCCTGTCCATTTCTCTTCACTTTCGGGACAATAAGATCTCAGCACAGTTCCCTCTATCAATCCTCTTAAAAAGTGGATGGATGCCTTGGGCATCATGAAAAGACAAGTTCAGTGAACTGTAGACTTCGTTCAGAAAAAGACCCCTAAGGAGATTCCTCCGAAGTCCCAAAAAGGGGCCTAAGCTGGGGTCCGGGCATTCTTCCATGAATTCCTTCAAGTACGATTCTCATTACAAGAAAACACATCATCACTTGGAATATACGACCAGTGTTTTTGATTCATAAGTTGTCCCCGCTAATGGCTATAATAATTAGCACAATAAAAACCTATTAGCACACTATGGGCAATAACTTAAATATGTAGAGATACATGAGCCATATGTAATAACTAGAATATATATAATGTAGTTCGATATGGTTCTAAAAACAGGCTTAATTATGTGTGCTTAGCAGAAGTAGACTTAATTGTGCTAATAGACGCACACAGATCGTAAATCTTTACGAAGCACATGTACATCTTACAAGCGGCTTTAAACTGTCCTTCGATATAATTATTTATTTCTCCAATCAATTTATGATTTTAATACCAGATGAAGCGTCCAATAATAACAAGCGTCCAATAATAACAATAATAACAAGTACAGAGTTTATTGCACTTTATTCAGTACACGTAGGCAAGTAATAATCTAATAATAGATATAATATTAGCAAAAAGTAAAAAGTCCATCAAAGTAATTATCAACACCTTTTACAGCGAACACACAGCATCCCATAAACCACAGTCTAATTACCCCCTAGTACATCTATAAAAGACAAATAACCATCTATTTGAAAAAGTAAAAAGTCCATCAAAGTAATTATCAACACCTTTTACAGCGAACACACAGCATCCCATAAACCACAGTCTAATTAGCCCCTAGTACATCTATAAAAGACAAATAACCAACTATTTGATCAAAACACCTTATTGGGGATTGAAATAAAAAAAACACACGCTCAAGAGCCAAGCCAAAAAGTTCCCATAAACCACAGTCTAATTACCCCCTAGTACATCTATAAAAGACAAATAACCAACTATTTGATCAAAACACCTTATTGGGGATTGAAATAAAAAACACACGCTCAAGAGCCAAGCCAAAAATATGCAATATTGGATGAAGATAATGGAAATATCATGTTTTAAATGCGAAAGTGTGGTCGAACGCCAGTAAAACCATTACAGGTAACAGGGAAACACAAAGGATTAAAGATCTTTATTTAACTTATGAACTAACTGGGGGTCTGGGCAAGCAATACACTTTAAAAACTTGGATCAAAAAGAGCCTTCACAAGAAGTTTTTTCTCTTTTATAGGTAAATATAACAGAAATTCTTTTTTTTTTCAAGAGGTTTGATAGGGGGAACTGTAACTGCTAAGGTCTTATCGTCCCGAAATCGAAGAGAGAAGGAGGACAGGATAGGAGAAAGCCATCAGCCGTTGAGAAAACGAACCTTCTCTGTTTAGGATAAAACTCCCTGGGTGGAATTCGAACCTGCGACCTAGCGCTTACAAGGCAGGCCGTGCTACCCTCAAAGCTAACTAGGCTGGCTTTTTAGAAGCTTGGGTCAAAAAAAGCTTCACAAGCAAGTATACAAAGAAACTCTGCAAGTTGCACGCTTACACTTCTGCAAACTGCAGCTGTTTTTTTTTTTTTTTTTTTTTTTTTTTTTTTTTTCTAA
>NW_007380982.1:0-3399 GCF_000475195.1 Diaphorina citri | reverse complement strand
TACATATCGTACCTATGTGATTTCGCGATTATGTTCGCGGATTTCGCGATTATGTTCGCGGATTTCGCGATCTCTCCTCTACCTCCGTCTCCTCCTCCCTTCCCTTACTTTCTTATTCTTCATCTCCTCCTCATCCTCCTTCTTCATATTCCGTTTCCTTTGTCTCAAAACAGGCCCCAAAGTTGCTAGATTGACTTACGCTAGTGGCTCGAGTGTGGCCGATCCGCATACGACATAAAACAACCTCTTGATATCTATTGTCTCTGTTGGAAGATACTCAATGCTCTATGGATGGTTTAATTCTCTTTAGTTTATTGGGGATAGGCAGGGCGTCCCATAGAGTTTTGTCTCAAAACAGGCCCCAAAGTTGCTAGATTGACTTACGCTAGTGGCTCGAGTGTGGCCGATCCGCATACGACATAAAACAACCTCTTCATATCTATTGTCTCTGTTGGAAGATCCTCAATGCTCTATGGATGGTTTAATTCTCTTTAGTTTATTGGGGATAGGCAGGGCGTCTTATAGAGGTCCCTTTTGTATCAAGCTGGATTTTCTCGGTTCTCGGTCTCTCACTGAAAATCTCCTTGTTCCTGCTTAATTTTTAATGTCTCAATTACCTATTGCTCCTCTCAATGCAATTCCAAATGGAAATTCCACAAAGGCCCCCGGAATTGTTTCCTGTTTTTCTCATGAACAATTTTCCGATATATGTAGGTCGGCCGTAAAACCCGGATTTTTATTATTTTTTTTTTTTTACAAATTTGTACCTATAGATGTTTTATTTTACAGCCAAATTCGGATTTCTACCCTCTGAAGACCTGCAAGAAGAAAGAGATGAATTAAGGTTGAACTCCTCATAATATGTAGGTATACACCTCGGCTGGGATTGAACCCACGCCCTCCTGTTTACCAGGCGAGCGCCTTGACCACTACACCACCGAGGCAGGTAGTTCGCCCCACAAACCTATTCGCCTTCTCAGTTGGGAACTAAGGGTCAGGATGATAGAAAAAAATGTAGAATAGTTCCAAGACATTGAAAATCTCATTGCCAGCCTAGTTAGTCTGGAGGATAATCGGTTGGTCGCGGGTTCAATTCCCACCTGGGGCGGATTTTATGCTGAACACAAAGTTCTTTCATGGAATGGCTGCCTTTTTCCTGTCCTATCTTCCATTTCTCTTCCCTTTCGGGACTATAAGACCTTAGCAGTTACAGTTCGTTTTATCAAACCTTTTAAAAAAGCTCATTTGCGTCTTCTATGGGAGAAGGTAAGTACTTCTATATTTCTTCAATGCTGTCTCTCCAATTCTCCACTTTCGGGACTATAAGACCTTAGCAGTTACAGTTCGTTTTATCAAACCTTTTAAAAAAGCTCATTTGCGTCTTCTATGGGAGAAGGTAGATAGTTCTATATTTCATCAATGATGTCTCTCCAACTCTCCACTTTGCTTTATCTTGCGCCAGCCTCTTGATTGCATCGTATGTTGGTCCATTCCTTCATAACATCCATCTAATGTCTTTGAAAGCAGAGAACCAGAGAAGCTCATTTTTGAACAGTCGATAGGCTGTTTTGTTTCCTGAGCGACGATTCGCTGCTGACTGGTGATGCGTCTCTGATGCCCGTGAGAATCGGAGCCACTTGCGTCACTTTTCCTAATTCTCTTTTTATTTATTTCTAAATAATGCAAAATATAAAATTATCTCCAGGATTTCTGACTTGGGAGGGACACGGGGGGGGGATGTCTTTGCTGAATTTGTGCTTCTTATGAGATTGAGACGATTAAACATCATAATGATAATAAGTAGTCTCCTTCACTCTTTGTAGTCTTTGGTTCTTTGCTAGTTAACTGCAGAATAGGCTAAACCTTGTATATCCTACCCAAAGTGGACTGAAATGTCCTTTCGTATGTCAGCAGTCTAGACATTAGTAGGTACCTATACCTATACAGATTTTAAAGGAAATAAAATGGAAAAACCCACATTGAGGCTTAGGTGCAGGAGGAAACATCCCTAAAAGTTGGGTTAAGGTTATACGAATGGTAGTTATTTACCTATATTTATAGTGATGCAGAGTGCAAGACTCAGCAAAATTGTAGACTAGACGTAGCAGGACCCCGACGTCCCAAGACTTGGTTCACATCTCACTCGTCTTGCACGCCGGAGGTCCAGGGTTCAATTTCAGTCAGAGTTAAAATTTTATCTGGGCCTGTACTTCGACTTCAGGTGCATTCAGTCTCTGCGGGGCACTGTTTGAATAAACGATTCAGAAACAACACAGATACATGTTCAACATTGAAGTTTGAAGTAGTTATTTCAAGTATACCTACCTATTTGACTTTTATGTAAAACTTTAAATCAGAGCGTCCACAAAGTTCCCCGCATAAAAATAGAAGGGAAACAAACAGTACAAAACTACAAAAGGCGTATTTTTCCGCCCCCAAGGACAAATTAGCTCCAAAGGTAAAGCTCCATCTGCTTGATGAAATCTTGAATTATTCTAATCGCCTTTAAGCATTTGAGAAGGGTTTAAAAACGAATTTACTATAGATATAACGTACAGGACAAAAGACTTCTGATTATAATATTCATTTCTAATATCTTTATCATCTTGAGCTCATTTATTATTTACCTCTTCAACTTTTCTTCTTATTAGTCTTCTTCTACTCCTTCTTATTGTTCTTCTCCTCCTCCATCTTCTTCTCCTCTACCTCCGTCTCCTCCTCCCTTCCCTTACTTTCTTATTCTTCATCTCCTCCTCATCCTCCTTCTTCATATTCCGTTTCCTTCTTTATTGTTTTGTTCCTTTTTATTTCCCTTAGCTCCAAGGAACAGGTTTTGTGGAGCCAGAAGTATCTCCACTTAAGAAGCTGATTTTGCACTGGTCTAACATACATACCTCTGTGTTGTCTACCCCTGATAGAAAATGTAAACCTTAATTGATTAATAAAAGAAAGAAGAAAATGTAAAAGTTAATTATTTAATAAGTTTATTTAAAGCACAATCATTTGAAAGCTATGGTATTTGTTGTACGAGTTGAAAAAATAGCCATATATGAGACATTGAGACACGAAGAATCCAAGAAAAGATCTTGAACAATAAATATACAAACAAGTAGGTACATAGATTAATACAAATATAGGTAATTGTTGTTCAAAAAAAAAACTCAATTCGTCAGAAATAGGCCCTAACCTAAACTGAATAAAGTTACACGTACATTGTACCCATCAATATCAGAAATGGGACTAAAAAGAATCCGAGGTAGGACTTTACTGTTAAAACTCCTTCAATTGTATTAAATAAATGTCTAAAAAATCTAATGGAACAATCATGTCACTTCACAGAAAGATGAGTCTGGAGTCAGTGAACAATCATAGTCAGCAGCGAGACTAATTGGAATCAGT
>NW_007380981.1:13258-17640 GCF_000475195.1 Diaphorina citri | reverse complement strand
AATTACAGGTATTTGTTACAGGTAGGTATTACAGATATAGGTAATAAGGTAGAGCAATAGAAGCAGTTGACACACACCAACGTATATTTATGGTCAAATGATAATATGGATTGACTTACAAGTGACATCCGTGATGGTGTAGGAACTATCCTCTTCTCTCTCATCTTGATAATCCGCGTTGAAATCTAAGGGAGAAGGAAATTAAAGATAGTTTACAACATAGGTAATTATAATTATTAAAATTAGAAGTTTATGTGACATAAAATCAGTTACAAATATCCTACACATACACATCTCCAATCCCAGGAGACCGCTTAAACTACTGGACAAAAAATTTCAGATTACTATCTACAGTATCTACTTATTACAAAACCTCTAATTACCTACGTGGTCCAGAATATGTACCTAGTGGTTAGCACGGTGGACTTTGAATCTGGAGGTTGGTGCTTCGAGTCCAAGTCAAGTCATATAAAATTTAATTTAGGAACGACATGTTTTGCGACTGTGCACTGTGACAAGCATTTACACAGTTAAAAATGGGTAGGTACCTTACCTACTTATGAACTTATGTGACTTAATTGTAATTTAAGTTTTACAATAGTATACCTACCTATAAGATTTTGTGCTACCTGCTTCAGTAACAAAGTACGAGTAAAACTTTGAATATAATAAATTATTATCCCTATATACATCCGAATAATTACAATATGTCCACTAACAACTTTCTACATGGACTACGTCGTCACACATGATGAATATTGATGTTTAGTTTAGTAACTTACTAACTTACTATGTACATACCTATATCTATGTAGATTGTACCTATACACCTATACCTAGGTACCTAACTTGGTTCAATAGCTAATTGTCTGCTTTAACTATATCTGCAAGTTTCTCTAAGGAACAATAAGACTAAATTATAACTCATTAGAATAAATTAGGTAGGTATAGGTATTATGTCGTAGGATTACCTAAACTTAGGTACATACCTGTAATCTCTCTCTCAAAAAAAAAAGAGAGAAAAAAAAGAAAAGAAGCTTGATGAAGTTCAATAGGTAGGTACTTACTGGAGAAGAAAATCACCAACATTTTGAACACAACTCGATCCATTGTGATTGCCGTATAAAACATTTCTTTAAACGTAGGTATACCTAAGTACAAGAAATTTCTTTAAACGTACCTATCTACCTATACAAGAAGATTAGGTCCGAATTGAATTTTACTGTTAATAAAAGTATTGAAACATTTATTATTATTATTGTAGTAAGTAAATAAATAAAGAATGTTCAGTTTAATAATTTTATTTGCATTATTGATAAATAGGTAGGTAGGTATATTGCAAATTCACTTACCTATAACTTGAGAAGGATAGTTAAAATGACGATATTTTTCACTTTTTTTTAGGTAATTACTAATTATTCTAATTAATTATGTAATTAGATTGTTTAGATTAAAAACAAGTTATGATTTAACAAAAATATAGGTAGGTACGTATTCAATTTCTTTACATCATTATCAAAAACAGTATTAGTTACCTATTTATTTAAAATACTGCGTTACTATGAAGCTTACTTCATAGGTAACATCAAGTTTTAGTTTATTGACTTTTTATCACAAAATTTAGGTAGATAGACACCTATAATACAAAACCCTGTTGAATTCCGAACTAAAACCAAGCACAAGCAATTAACAAAACACTTCCCGTGTACAAAACAAATTATTCTGTATGTAGGTACACAACAAAATCGCGGGAACCGTACTGAAATCCAACAGATTCTGCGAGATAATAAAACTGATCTGAATCTCTGATGTGTGATTCAGAATATTTAGGTACATTCAGAGTGTGTTAGGTACGATATTTCAGCTCAATGTCACTCACTAGTCTAGTTCTGAGTGATGTCACACAGGGGCTGTCAGCAAATACTGATGCTCAATTGACCCTTCAGTCACACTTAGAGATGGCTTCTAGTATGTTGCAGCACTAAAATGTAATGTTTTGTGGACAAGAAAAGAAACACACTAATTGAATCAAAGAAACAGTGAGAGAGAGGGAGAGGGAGTTAGGGAAAGAGGAGGAGAGTAAGTACCTACTTGAGAAATGTATGTAGGATTTTAGATTTTACTGATTCTACAGGGTGGCCCATATCGAATATAGTCAACTAGTAAGTATACCTAACTAGTAGATCAACGGTATGAACGCGAATAAAATAAGACATTGAACTAACACATACCCAACCAAACTTATAGTCAAAATATAAATAGTGATTCATAAACGGATTCATAAACGTGAATATGGCGATTCGAATCCCAGCTGTGACTTGAGTCAATGTAAGGATATTTGTAATACTTACATATCAAGCTCGAACAAAATAATTATTAATTAGACTCATGTGGTCTGTGTCGTAGTAGGTATGTCCCTCATAAAATAGGAGAGACCCAATACTTCCCATTTAGGTGCCGGGTCAACACGTGACCACCAGAAAGTAACCCGTTGAAATATTTGCAATCAAAATAGGTATGAGTGCAAATTTTTTGTCCATGCGTGGGACGAATTAGAAACCCAGGCTACCATATTGTATGTGTGACCACCCTGTCTAGATATATTAAGAAATAGGGGAGCTGTAGATATTATATCAAACACTCATAAGGTTCTTTATTCTATAGTTTGATGAAATAATATATAGCCTAGTGTGGAACTAAAAGTTAGAAGAGAGATCAAAGATCAAGTTTGTATTGAGAAAGGACAATATTATGTTCCGTTAGTGATTCAATTCAACATATTTACCTGTGCTTGACAGTTTTACCAATGAAAGATTTAATGCAGTCGTGAATGGAACAACATGGATCATTATCCTTTCTCAACATCCACCAATCCGGACTCGGGGAAAGTTAAGATCTCAGGTGGAACTAAAAGTTAGAAGAGAGATCAAAGATCAAGTAGATTGTATTGAGAAAGGACAATATGTTCCGTTAGTGATTCAATTCAACAGATTTACCTGTGCTTGACAGTTTTACCAATAAAAGATTAATGCAGTCATGAATGGACCAACATGGATCATTGGTATGAGTGCAAATTTTTTGTCCATGCGTGGGACGAATTAGAAACCCAGGCTACCATATTGTATGTGTGACCACCCTGTCTAGATATATTAAGAAATAGGGGAGCTGTAGATATTATATCAAACACTCATAAGGTTCTTTATTCTATAGTTTGATGAAATAATATATAGCCTAGTGTAGGTACCTACTCATAACACAATACTAAAGTTTTAATTAATAAAATTAACTGAAATCAATTGAGTTATCAGGTCCAGAATTAAACAGGATCCAGTAGAACCGACAGCCGTCCTCTCAGACGAGATATAGAGCAGTAGGTGACTTGATGATGTATTTTGGTACAAAAAGCAGAACTAAAATAGGTACCTACGCAAAAATCCGCAAAATCCAGAAGACAATTGCTAGCTTTACCTCATATTGTATGGAAATGAGCTACTCATTTTGGGACAAAGTCAGGTCTTTGGTTCTTGTTAGGAGCTATGTTTTCATAACTAATCACCTCATCATGTTTTTCCTTTATTTATTGAATTATTGGTTCAAAGTAGAACTTTGAGAGTTTGAGTACCTAATACTTATAGGGAGAGCATAATAGGGGACACTTTTCCAAAGGTACAGAGGGTACCGCCAAAAATGTCTAGTAGATAAAAGAATCGGTTGGCCATCTAAAATTGCTTTAAAAAGTTACCTATATAGGAAGTACGAGTACCAACATCCTGTCTCCTGAATTGTATTCCAAGTCATAGCCTGATTCTAATCTGAATTTAATAAACCTGATAGAAACTCTTGTTGATCTTAATTAATGAGCTTAAAGTTTAATTGATAAGAACTATAATTTAATTGATCGGAAGAACTTCACTGCCAAATTGGATATCCGAATATGGGGCACAGGATTACATCACTATTATCAAAATAATAAAACTCCTATTGATAGATTCTGATGTAGGTAACTTTGTGAAGATTCATCTTGAAAAGAAGAACACAATAACTTTTACTCTTCACAGTTGGGGGAGGGGTTTTTATTGTTTATTCAAACAGACATGTTTCGCCATTGCTGGCATCATCAGTGTAAACTGTAAAAAATTGCACATAAGAAAAAGAAACTAACAAAAAAGGGGAACAAATTGACACATTGACCAGATCAGTAAAAATTTTAAATTTAAAAAATAAACATTGTAAAAAATTTTGAATTTTGCCGCCAGGGGGGGGGAGAGGGGGGGGGGTATCTCTGAGGGACCGTTTACATTTTTGCAAGGAGGTTGATTAGTGGGGAAGACCTAAGGTCCAGTTGTACATTTAAAATGGTTTGATTGGGGTCATTCATTACC
>NW_007380981.1:7329-12484 GCF_000475195.1 Diaphorina citri | reverse complement strand
CACCAGGACAGATATAAAATTTGTGTCACCCAGTAACTTAATGGAACTCTGCACTTGCAGTTGAATATTGTGAACAATGTAGGGAAATGAGTTCATTAGAATAATATCAGCTTTATGATGTCATATTGGTCCATGTCCATGGTGATAGCTGAAATAGAAAACATCAGGCATAGAGAGTAAAGTAAGACAAGTAGGTACCTATTGGAGATTGGATAGCAAGGATTATTTTGTACACCATATTGCTTCTTTGAAATAATATAGAAGGCGTTTTATAATCATTACTATTCTACCATATTTTATTTAGCTATGTATATTTATCTACACGTATTTATTAATTTTATGCCTAAAGTAGGTAATAGGTATTTATTTACCTACCTAACTTTTCCTGGTATTTTGGAATTTTAAATTTCTTTTCTAGTACTGTGACTCATCAGTTCAAAGGAAATTTTCATGCTGCTTTCTATTTTTAGGTTAAATTCAGGTAGAGAGTCACGTAGGCATAAAAAGTCTACAAAGGTCATTTTGACATGATAACTAGTTATCTAGAGATACAATACATAAGTTTCCATGACTCAGAAGCCTAGGTACCTACCTATAGGTGCTTATCCTTTGAGAATTCCGAGATCCATAAAGAACAAAGCTTCCATGCAGTAGATATGTAAATTGGTGGATGTGCCTGTTTTCTCCCTTTTAAGAATGTGTATGGGCCTATTCTCTTGTAGCTTGTACAATGTACATTGGTAGGTAGTAGCTGAAATATACGATTTATAAATATTGGTGGATGTGCCTCTTTTCTCAATATGATAATAATTTTTAAATGTGCTTATTCTTTCACTATGAAAATACATGGATGTGCCTATCTTCCCATCATGATTTTTTTTTTTTTTTTTTAAATAAGTATCTACCTATGTGCTTATTTTCTCATTATGATAATTAGCTACCTAGTGGATGTGTTAACATTTTTCCGATTACTTTATGAAAGATGCCTATTAATGCCTATTTTCCAATTTCCAATTATTAAGGAAATTTGTACTTGTGCCTATCTGCTTTTTATGAAAATCGCTGAATATGCCACCTCTTACACAGTCCCTAATAAAATTGAAAATGGCCATCCTTGCAATTCATCAACCCATATGGTAACCTTTTATTAAAGGGGCATACCTAAAGCCTAAAGGGTTAAAACTTTTTCAAAGGTATAATTAAACTTGTATAGTAATGATCATGACCTTTTTTTCTAGATGTATGCCATAAAATCCTGGCTAGGAGGAAACATTGCGTGTGTAGTGGATAGCTAAGGAGAGTAGCTTATAGCGTGTACTTAACTTACATATGACGTGCTGCTGCCGTTGCTGATCATAAAAAATACAAAATCGTCTCTTCAGTACCGAAAGATATTTATAGAGTTTCCATTATTAATTTAACTCCTAGAAGTGAAAATAATTAGATGCAGATTATTACAACTTTACTGACTCAAAATACTGAACGACCCTCCTTAACATTAAATAAAGAGAATGAGAGCTTTCCCAAGAACCAAGTCAATAGGTAGGTATGTGATCTAATCATAATCAGCATAAGTTCTTACTTTTTGTTCTAGTTGGATGTCATTTGTTTTTGTAAATTGTTCCTATTGGGGGCGTTATCTATGTTTTTGTATTTTTGATAGAACTCTAATCGTTCGTTAGTTTCAGTAGTCAGGACTTAGAAGTAGGTAATTAAAATGAGGAAATTGGATATCAAGCTATTAAGGGGAAAATTTTATAGGTATGTATAACTTATACATAAATAAGCAATGAGTTAAAAATTAAAAAAAAAAAAACACCTAAGGACTAAACAGGACAGTTTCAGATGCAAACCCTCAATGTTTTTATTTTCACTTCTTGACTCCTTTTTTACTTTTTTTTTTCTTTCTCCATATCCATAATCTTTCTTTCATTTCAGTTTTTTACTCCGATACGGAATGTAGACTGATTTTCTAGTTTTTCATTTTGTCACGTGATTACAGTTGCGCAAATTCGTATCTATAAATACCGGTAAATTAAATTTTGTTTATCATGTGACTTTTTTTTATTATTTTTAACGTTAGTATTTGAAACTTTTTATTTAAATTTCTTTTAAAATATTGTGATGATATTTCACTACCGAAAGTTTTGATTTTTTTTTTTTTTTTTTTTTATCACGACGCTCTTCCGATCTTATTTTTGACGATCTTTACGAAAAAAATACATTTGGACAGTTATATTTTTCATGAGAATCATCAATTTTGCCGCCAGGCGGGGGGGGGTATCTCTGAGGAACCGTTTACATTTTTGCAAGGAGGTTGATTAGTGGGGAAGACCTAAGGTCCAGTTGTACATTTAAAATGGTTTGATTGGGGTCATTCATTACCTTCTTGATCTCTATATTTTCTAGGACATCCAAATAAAACTCCTCCCTAAAACAAAATCGTTTCTAATCTGAGTTCTGGTTTGTGACCAGTGTCACCTTTGGTGTTTCAATAAAAAGAGTCCTTTTAACCCAGCAGTAGTCAACTACCATTATTGTGGTCAAATTCTCAAACAATGTTATGATTGTAAAATTCCATAGTACCTCGACTGGTATTAAACCCTCCTGATTACTATTGGGCGAGCGTCTTGACCACTACATAACACCACCAGGACAGATATAAAATTTGTGTCACCCAGTAACTTAATGGAACTCTGCACTTGCAGTTGAATATTGTGAACAATGTAGGGAAATGAGTTCATTAGAATAATATCAGCTTTATGATGTCATACTGGTGATACTGGTCCATGTCCATGGTGATAGCTGAAATAGAAAACATCAGGCATAGAGAGTAAAGTAAGACAAGTAGGTACCTATTGGAGATTGGATAGCAAGGATTATTTTGTACACCATATTGCTTCTTTGAAATAATATAGAAGGCGTTTTATAATCATTACTATTCTACCATGTTTTATTTAGGTAGGTATATTTATCTACACGTATTTATTTTATGCCTAAAGTAGGTAATAGGTATTTATTTACCTACCTAACTTTTCCTGGTATTTTGGAATTTTAAATTTCTTGTCTAGTACTGTGACTCATCAGTTCAAAGGAAATTTTCATGCTGCTTTCTATTTTTAGGTTAAATTCAGGTAGAGAGTCACGTAGGCATAAAAAGTCTACAAAGGTCATTTTGACATGATAACTAGTTATCTAGAGATACAATACATAAGTTTCCATGACTCAGAAGCCTAGGTACCTACCTATAGGTGCTTATCCTTTGAGAATTCCGAGATCCATAAAGAACAAAGCTTCCATGCAGTAGATATGTAAATTGGTGGATGTGCCTGTTTTCTCCCTTTTAAGAATGTGTATGGGCCTATTCTCTTGTAGCTTGTACAATGTACATTGGTAGGTAGTAGCTGAAATATACGATTTATAAATATTGGTGGATGTGCCTCTTTTCTCAATATGATAATAATTTTTAAATGTGCTTATTCTTTCACTATGAAAATACATGGATGTGCCATAGAAATAATTGACCATTGTACAATGTACTTCAATGTATTTTATGTACAAATAAAACATATTCTATTCTATTCTATTCTATTCTATTTAAATGTGCTTATCTTTCACTATGAAAATTCATACCTAGGTGGATGTTCCTATCTTCCCATCATGATTTTTTTTAAATATAAGTATGTGCTTATTTTCTCATTATGATAATTATAGGTAGTGGATGTGTTAACATTTTTCCGATTACTTTATGAAAGATGCCTATTTATGCCTATTTTTCAATTATTAAGGAAATTTGTACTTGTGCCTATCTGCTTTTTATGAAAATCGCTGAATATGCCACCTCTTACACAGTCCCTAATAAAATTGAAAATGGCCATCCTCGCAATTCATCAACCCGCATGGTAACCTTTTATTAAAGGGGCATACCTAAAGGGTTAAAACTTTTTCAAAGGTATAATTAAACTTGTATAGTAATGATCATGACCTTTTTTTCTAGATGTACCTATGCCATAAAATCCCTGGCTAAGAGGAAACATTGCGTGTGTAGTGAATAAGTGGATAGCTAAGGAGAGTAGCTTATAGCTTATAGCGTGTACTTAACTTACATATGACGTGCTGCTGCCGTTGCTGATCATAAAAAATACAAAATCGTCTCTTCAGTACCGACAGATATTTATAGAGTTTTCATTATTAATTTAACTCCTAGAAGTGAAAATAATTAGAATGCAGATTACTTTACTGACTCAAAATACTGAACGACCCTCCTCAACATTAAATAAAGAGAATGAGAGCTTTCCCAAGAACCAAGTCAATATGTTTGTGATCTAATCATAATCAGCACAAGTTCTTACTTTTTGTTCTAGATGGATGTCATTTGTTTTTGTAAATTGTTCCTATTGGGGGCGTTATCTATGTTTCTGTATTTTTGATAGAACTCTAATCGTTCGTTAGTTTCAGTAATCAGGACTTAGAAGTAGGTAATTAAAATGAGGAAATTGGATATCAAGCTATTAAGGGGAAAATTTTATAGGTATGTATAACTTATACATAAATAAGCAATGAGTTAAAAATTAAAAAAAAAAAAACACCTAAGGACTAAACAGGACAGTTTCAGATGCAAACCCTCAATGTTTTTATTTTCACTTCTTGACTCCTTTTTTACTTTTTTTTTCTTTCTCCATAATCTTTCTTTCATTTCAGTTTTTTACTCCGATACGGAATGTAGACTGATTTTCTAGTTTTTCATTTTGTCACGTGATTACAGTTGCGCAAATTCGTATCTATAAATACCGGTAAATTAAATTTTGTTTATCATGTGACTTTTTTTTATTATTTTTAACGTTAGTATTTGAAACTTTTTATTTAAATTTCTTTTAAAATATTGTGATGATATTTCACTACCGAAAGTTTTGATTTTTTTTTTTTTTTTTTTTTATCACTAATAGATATGGAATTGAGAAAGTATCATTTCTTTTGGACCTATTGTTTACTTTCCCTTGGTGAGTCATTATTTAATTTTACTCTTCAATTAGGTGTACTTTATTAGAATAGTTCATTTATTTTCAATTTTATTAGGTTGTTTTTTTTTCTTAAAAAAAAAAAAAAAAACCTTGTTTTTTTTTTTAAAAAAGGGACCTATCTAACTAAATTTTTC
>NW_007380981.1:0-6873 GCF_000475195.1 Diaphorina citri | reverse complement strand
TTATAGCTCTGGAGTGAAAGCACGTCATCTTATCTTGAAGGGGAAGGCAGCCTGTAATGGCATACATAGCATTTACCACTCACTCAGTCTCAAGTGTCTGGATATGGGAGCCTTTGTTATAATTGACCCCTTACCCTAGCACGGAATGCAAATGGTCTCTTGAAAGCAAATAATCTTCAACAACCAAGGCTTTAATACGCTTAGGTACATACGTACGTACCTCATATTCGTACGTGGGTTAAGGCTAGGCATGCTCTCATCTCATTCATTAGGCAACTTTGAGAGATGGGAGGGTGAGATTAGAATACAAAAGACTGAAGGTAGGTAATGGGGAGGTAGAGGAGCTGCAGACTACCTTACAATAAGAAAATTGAAGGTCTTTCGATTTAAAAATCGCAACCCTGACATAATAGTTTCGTCTAGGGAGCTCCATTTAATATTATTACCTGACTCGACTTTTTAGTTTTTTATTGCCTTGAGACTGTTTCTACTACCTAGACATTATCTAATTCTAATACACCCACGTTCTTCTAGGAATCACGCTATGGTAGTAGTAGGTGACCCCTAGATATTTGTTAATAATACGATCATTAATTGGATTCAGCCACGTCTTGAATTGAATGAAATTATCATAATAATGAAATAGATAGTAGGAATGTAGGTACCTACTAGGTATTCTGCATCAGGATAGTAGGTAGGTGGGTATAAGGTAGTTACCTAAGTAGGTATTCATAATAATTATTATGCAAGATTATATTATGATTGTGAAGTGGTGGAACTGTGAAAACAGTTTGAGGTTGAGGTTTTGAATACCCAGTAATAATAGTAATTCTTCAACTGTAAACAATGACATGAAAGTCTTACTACCTTCAGTGACATTCAATAATTTTTTATTGCTTTTAATTTTTCATATTTATGCATAAGTTACTCATTCCTAGTGGAGATCTTCTCCGGAGATACTACAGTCATACTTCACTTCATTGAAGATAACATTTCTGTAACTAACTCTTCTAAAGAGCTCTCTCTCTCTCTCTCTCTCTCTCTCTCTCTCTCTCTCTCTCTCTCTCTCTCTCTCTCTCTCTCTCTCTCTCTGTTCATATACAATAAGTAGTACGTCTAAACAAGACAAGACAATCTGGGCGAACAACTAAAGTTTGATCCAATATTCATCAAGAACTATTTAGGCCGTTTCTAACTATTCTCTCCATTTGACTTGTTTTTGTTTTAGGAAACCAAATTCATAACCAAACAGATTACCAAGTACAAAGCACCTACTTACCTATAATATACCACCCAAGTATGTAGATAGCTACAACCTAATTATCTATGTACCTATCCACTAAGGTAAATAAAAATATTATGTATAAAGAAAAACAGATATCCAATCTTCTTCTTTTACTTAGTCTTTTCCCACTCAAGTGGGGTCGACATTTCGTGTTTGTGTTTTCCAAGCTGCTCGGTTCTGGGCAAGGCTGCAATCCAAGTTTTTCTCTTTCAAATCTTCTTTGATCTTGTCCATGTATCTTATTTTTGGTCTTCCTCTGTTTCTCTTCCCGCTCACTTCCATTCTTCTTACTCTCTTTCCCACATATGCTTCCTCTCTTCTTTCCACATGTCCAAACCACTGATGTCTTCTTTCCTGTATTTTCTTTGAGATTTCCGTCACTTTCACTGAACCGCGTAGGTATTCTAGTATTCCTTATCCTGTCCATTCTGGTAACACCACACATCCATCTCAACATTCTCATCTCTGCACCATTTATTCTATCATCTTGTCTCTTCTTGATGGGCCACGTCTTCGCTCCATACAACATTGCTGGTCTCACCACGGTCTTGTAGATGTATCCTTTATTCCTTACACTCACACTCTTGTCACACAGGACTCCAGACATCTTCCTCCAATTCATCCATCCCGAGTTAATCCTGCTCGTTAATTCCTCCAATTCTCCATCTTGACATACACTCTCATGGTAGAAGGAGGATTCTGTTAAATCTAAAAATCCAATGATTCTCATGGTATAAGGAGGATTCTGAATTTGAATTTCATCTTGCATTGTTCCAGGGATCCGTGATAAGGCAGAGGTACAACTATCTACTCCTGAAACCAAGGAGAAGATCAGCCCAGGTCACGAGGTGATCTTGCGATGTCATGTTGATGGATTCCCTGAGGTCAAGGTCGAATGGTACAGGTAAGAATAGATTCAAAGGATGATGACCTTCATTTCGAATCATTTGTGTTTCTTCTGTCAGATCCAATATTTGAAAATAGCAAACAGTTCCTCTCCTTGCGGACTTTTTTCTGATTCTACAAAAAAGTTTCCCCATAACAACATGAAAGTTTCGTATTCCTTGTGAAACCAGCTCGAACCTCGAACGACATACCCTAAATAAATTCCTAAAATAGTAACCATATTATGCTCGTTCGAGTTCTATGACAATCCCTAACAATCCCCCGTCTCATCTTCATAGGAACGGTGAACGGTTGGCCAAATCCGATAAGTTCATCATCAAAGGCAAGAAGGAGACGACACCGAAGCGAATACAATAGTCCGTCCCTTATACCTTTTTTATTACTATTGTAATAATAAAGGAAGGACGGACTAAAAAGGGCCGCAGAAGAATCGCGACAGATCTGTTCGTTATAATACGTATAACGTGTTGCCTGAGATTCAACTTAGGTACTTTTGAAATATTATAATTTGTTCTTACTATACCTACGCAAAGAGTTATCGCAGCGCGGATATTATTCTGTACGAACATTTAGAGACCTTGCGTATCTCTTCGTACCTACTATGTTTCAGCACTCCAGACATCTTCCTCCAATTCATCCATCCCGAGTTAATCCTGCTCGTTAATTCTTCCTCCAATTCTCCATCTTGACATACATTGGATCCCAGGTATTTAAACTTCTTCACTTTTTCCAAATACACATTTCCCAGTTTCACTCCCACTTCTTCTATGTCATCAACATCTTCATCACTCTTTTCACGTTCTTCATTTTCCTTTTTCTCCGTCAGGTGTAGGTGTAAGGTCTTACTCACATTGATTTTCAGTCTCAGTCTTATGTTTCCTTTAGACCTTTGAATTCTTGCTACACTTTCGTTTTCCCCTGTAACATTTAGATTTAACCCCTCGAGTTCGCCTTTTTTTTTTTTCCTTGGTCGTAAAAATTGATTAAACATAAACAATGTGTGTGAATTAAAGAAATGAAACCCTCCTCTCTCCGTTTTCCCCTCTCCTTCGCTTATTTTTATTTCCCTCTTCTCTTCCCTCTTCCCTCTCTCCATCCTTCTCGTTCCATTCTATTTGTTTCTACCTCGACGCTCTCTGTTTCCCTCAATTTCCAGTTGTATCTCCTCCAGCTTACTCCTCCAGATGTTCACTTAGTCCTCAATTCTCTCCTTGTCTGTATCACACAACACAATGTCATCGGCAAACATCATGAACCAGGGTGCTTCTTTACGTGTTTCCTCTGTAATAGAGTCCAGCACCAGGTCAAAGAGATACGGGCTAAGAACGGATCCCTGATGTGAGCCGACTTCCACCTCCAAACTCTCACTCGTTCCAACACAACTCCTAACTTTTGTCCTTGCTTCCTCATACATATCTTGAACTATCCTCACATACTTTTCCGGTACATTCTTGTTTCTCAAACATCTCCACAGTTCTTGCCTCGGTAATCTGTCGTAAGCCTTCTCCAAGTCTATAAATATGAGGTGTAGGTCCTTCTTCTTATCTCGGTGTTTCTCCATCAACTGGCGTAAGGTAAATATTGCATCCATCGTTCCTCGTCCTGGCATGAATCCGATCTGTTCTTCTCCTATCGATGTTTCTCTTCTAATCCTTGTATCCAATATCCTTTCCCAAATCTTCATAGTATGTCCGACGATATATCGCCAAAAAAATATATCGATATATATCGATATATCGACGAAAAATATATCGATATATATCGGTTTTCGATATATCGCAACATCCCTATCCTGTATATCCCCCTTCTCTTTGTAGATCGGCACTATGACACTCTCTCTCCACTCCTTTGGCATACACTCTTCTTCATATACTTGATTAAACAGATCACACAGCATATCCAACCCGAACTCTCCTAAACACTTCCACGCCTCCACGGGTATCTCGTCTGGTCCTGTTGATTTCCCACTCTTCATTTTCTTCATAGCTTGTACAACTTTCTCTCTTCATATTGCTTCTGTCATTCCTTGATTTGCTGTTCCATCTTCAAAGATTGTCCTCTCATTCTCTTCATTTAGCAGTTTCTCGAAATATTCTTTCCATCTTCTTTTGATTTCTTCTTCTTTTCTTATTACAGTCCCTCTTCAAAGATTGTCCTCTCATTCTCTTCATTTAGCAGTTTCTCAAAATATTCTTTCCATCTTCTTTTGATTTCTTCTTCTTTTCTTATTACAGTCCCGACTACACTTTATACTTTCTTTATTTTATTTTGAACATTTTAAATTACAATTAGGTAAATACAATAAATTGAAAAATAGAGACAAAAAAAGGGGCTATTGATAATACCTAAATATAAGATTGGTACTTTAAAGAGTTCTTAATAGGATTTTTTAATTGGAATAAAAGTGCCCTACAGCCCATTCAACTAAAGTAAACCTAATGTATCCTGAATGTCTTTGATACCTAATGTATCCTGAATGTCGTAGGTAATAACTTGAGAATTTTGTTCCTCAGGGAGTGGAGAGTTTGGTGATGTCTTCCTTGTTCAGGCCAGAGGACTCAAAGCTTCGGACCCTCAAGACACTTCAGTCCTCATGGCCAAATCCTTAGTACATAGCAAAGATGATGAAGCTCTGCATGAGTTCAAGCGAGAGATTGATTTGTTTTGTAAGCTGGATCACGCCCATGTGGTCAAAATGATTGGTATTTGTCGAGACGGGGATCCACATTATCTACTGCTCGAGTATACTGATTGGGTAAGCAATTAAGCATAGGATTGAATTTTAACAGAGAAGAAGAGAATCCATTGGAGAACAAGCATAAGTCAGAAGCTCTAAGACTAAGATATGTCACAATTTTCACACTGTATAATGTCCTTTGTCTTTGTACCTATCTACCATTTTTAATGTTCTAGGTAAAAGTAAAATATAGTTTGATAAAACCGAGTTCTTATCCTCAATTTATTTTTTACTACTTTCAGGGTGATCTCAAACAATTCTTGCTCGCTACCCGCAAAGATTCCAAAGACAAGAGCGGCTCAGGAAAGCCCAGGGTTCGTTCTCTATCTACATCACAAGCCGTCACTATGGCTTATCAAGTGGCCTTGGGCCTGGAGCATATTTCAGACAAGCGCCTCATTCATAAGGATATTGCTGCAAGGAACTGTCTCATTAGTTCGGACCTTTCTGTGAAAATATCGCTGTCAGGCCTCAGTAAGGATACTTACCAGAAGGAGTATTACAAATACAGGTGGGTAATATGTAGTAATATAGCTGAGGGTCGGAGGTTAAACGTCTTCAAAACATGGTTTGTTTGTTTTTATTTCCCACTCTTCATTTTCTTCATAGCTTGTACAACTTCCTCTCTTGATATTGCTTCTGTCATTCCTTGATTTGCTGTTCCATCTTCAAAGATTGTCCTCTCATTCTCTTCATTTAGCAGTTTCTCAAAATATTCTTTCCACCTTCTTTTGATTTCTTCTTCTTTTCTTATTACAGTCCCTTCTACACTTTTTATTTGTTTGACGTGTGTAAAGTCCTTCGATGCTTTATCTCGTTCCTTCGCTATTCTCAATAATTTTCTTTTTCCTTCCATCGAATCTTGGTCTTCTGTGGCTTCCCTGGGTTTTTTTGCTTTTGCTCTCGCTACCATCCTTTTTGCTTCCTTCTTAGCTGTGATGTATGCTTCCTTATCTTGTTGAGTTTTTGTTTTGTCATATTTCTTCTTTGTCTCTTTCTTCTCTTTAATTGCTTTCTGTACTTCAGCATTCCACCACCAACTTTCCCTATCGTTTGGTGCTCCTTTACCCGATGTTTTGCCTAGGTCTAGGACTTTCCTTATCATTTGGTGCTCCTTCACCCGATGTTTTGCCTAGGACATTCACGGCTACTTCCTTTATCACCTTGTTGTTTTCTTCCCTCTATCCTCTTGGGTTCACTCCCTCTATCCTCTTGGCTTTCTCCATTACTTTTCTCTTGAATATTTCACAATTCTCAGGTGTTTTTAGCAAACACCATTATTTGATCTTTGGTGTACACACTTTTCTCTTCTTCTTTCTCCCCGTGACATCAATACTGCAGTCCATTACCAATAGTTTGTGTTGGGTCGCTACATTCTCTCACTCCCTCTATCCTCTTGGCTTTCTCCATTACTTTTCTCTTGAATATTTCACAATTCTCAGGTGTTTTTAGCAACCACCATTTGATCTTTGGTGTACACACTTTTCTTATTTCTTCTTTGTCTCTTTCTTCTCTTTAATTGCTTTCTGTACTTCAGCATTCCACCACCAACTTTCCTTACCATTTGGTGCTCCTTCACCCGATGTTTTGCCTAGGACATTCACGGCTACTTCCTTTATCACCTTGTACTCCTGTCGCCATAAATTTACCGTCCCCTCGCAGCCCGTTTTTGGGACCCCTAAAGCCCTTTGCCGCCCCTATTTAGCTCTCTAGCGCCCCTATTTAGCTCTCTAGCGTTCTTTGTCGCGCCCTTGGCGCCCTTTGTTACTCCCAGTATCCTTTTCCGCCCCCTTTTTGAAATCTGCTGTCCTTCGAAGCCCCTAACGCCCTTTTCCACACCCTCGTCAACTTTGCCGCCCTCTAACGCCCTTTTCCACCACCTCTGGAACTTCTCTATCGGTTTCGGCCGCCCCAGGCACCTTTGCAAACTCCTAGCTCAATTTAC
>NW_007380980.1:12291-16268 GCF_000475195.1 Diaphorina citri | reverse complement strand
GTAGAACTTGTTGATTTTAGACCGGTTTTGAGTACATTAACACTAAGAACTAGAAGAAAATTGATCGGTTTGTGTGCTAGTGAGATGGAATATGATAAAGATGACCACGGATGAGATGTAACAGAATATATCAACGGAATGGAAAGAGGAATTGACGTAATACACCTATTCAAAGGAATGGAAAAACTATTAGGAGAAAAGTTGATCTTGAAACAAATAATGAAGAGGGAAATTTGTTTTCATAAAAAGTACATAACCACTAAAAACCCAAATTTTCCAACAAGTTCTAGGTTGAAGAATTAAACATTTTAAGAGCGCCCGCTCTTTGAAACATAACACGTACAATATTGTACATAAATACCTACAAACCTACAATATTGTAGTGCAAATTGATGAACAAAGCTCAAAAAACAAAATAGGGAAGCTACTAAACCATTTACAAAACGGATTCAGCTACATAGATACCTATGTGGCTATTTAAGATTCATAGATAGATATACACAGGTATGTACATAGGTATACACAGGTAGTTATTAATTGTAACATAATTATGTAAATCATAATTAATTCTTCTACCTGTGACAGAAACTAATGTTCTCTCTACGTAGGCAAATGAATATGTTAATGTTGTTTCTACAATATCTTTGCCGTGTATTATTGGAAACTACATGAATTGGGTTAACGAAAAACTAGAAGAAGAAGAAGAAAAGAAGAAGACGACGAAGAAGAACAAAACGAAGAAAAAGAAGCAGAAGAAGCAGAAGAAGAATAGGGATAAGATGAATTAAATAAAGCTGAATAATATTGAAAACGCTATAAAGAATGGGAACGGCAGAATAAATTGGAAACTCATATACCTACGTAAAAGATAAAAAAAGTAAAATCGAAATAAAAAGGGGGAAAGAAACTCGCACAAACATACAACATGTCGCAGACGCATTTACAGGGTGTATTCGAAAGTCTGAAAAGGACCAGTCAATCTCATCATTGCAGTCCCACAAGTTTTGTACATATCAGTGCACTTTAAGCCTATAATATGTATAACCTCTATAACTTGTATCCATAAACCATATTTTGAAAATATGGTTTAAATCTGTTGAAGGGTTTTGGAATTGTACTGGTATCCCTGTCGAATAGGTAGATGTCTAAAACACTAATTTTCCTATGACCCATTCAATTTCTCAGATTTCAAAACTTTCTCACCTACCTATATATTTTAATTTCAATGTATTTTCATTGAGCTGCTTGATCAAATCGATAAAATCGGTTTTAAAAGGGGAACTTGTCCTGGAAAAAAATACAAGTATCCCTCCTAAATATCCTATTTTATCACCACCTGGTACACACATGTAGGTATGTGACAAAGTACGAACATAACGTATATACCTACAAGCGACAAAACATGTAAAAAATGTTCGCCTGTCAAATTGTTTGTCATCAGGCCAAAGTTAATCATTTTCATGCTATCTGTGTTTGTTTGTTTTGTTATTATTATTATTTTTTTTTTCTTTTCTTCTTTTTTCTCTCTCAAAATCGGAGCACGTGGAATTCAAATGGGGTTTGATTTATGGCAGATCCATATCGCACACACCTCTTTGGCATTTGTACTTAATGGATTAGCAAGAGTATAAATGGTTGTTTGCTATCGTACATTAGGCGCCAGTAATTGCATTTATGCATTGCATAGACTTCCCTTTGGTGTACTTTGTCGCGAATATGGGCATATTTGTTTTTGATTAAGTTGATTATAAAAATGAATGATTTCTTAGAAGATAGGCAACTACTTTTTAATTTATTGTTGTTAACAAATACCTAGGTAGGTAACTTTTACTCCAAATAAATTAGTAGAGCTCAAAAGGTATTTGAAACCCTAAAAAGTGATGAGACCAATATAAAATTGTCTACTGAGCTGCTGGTATGAGCACAATCCAAGAAGATCTGGGAAGAAGCGCTGTGCTTAGATCTTACATCAGACTTCATATTTTTACTATAATTAATTACAAGTTACGTTTTTTTCTCTCTTCTTCTTCAACTTCTAATTCAGTTTCTTCTTCATCTTCTCTCAGTTCTTCTTCTACTTCTTCTTATTCTTTTTCTACGTCTTTGAAAAACTCATTCGTACCCAGTTCTCGTACTGTATCTAAGTCTTCGTGTTCGTTGTCTTATCTTTCTATCCTATCTTCTTCCTCTCCTTCATCAGAATCTTTAGTTTCTTCTGCTTCTTCTTCTTTTTCTTCTTCTTCAATATTAATTTCTCTGTTGACAGATTCTTCGTTTTTAATATCAGCAAAAAGCATAACTATGCGACCTATGTGTATATCCTTTACTATTGGCAATAGGAATACTTATATCCATGTTTGTGTCTTTCTCTTTACTTAATTGTAATTTATTTGCTTACGTTTTGCTAATGTCATCATTTTCCTAGTTAGAGGTCTCCTCTCACTTTTGTTTCAAATTTCTCGTCCATTTCGCCTACATTTGTTTTAAAATTTTCATGTCGTTCATGTGATGGCTGACTGCGTTTACTTGGCATGCCCAAGTATTGAGAGTAAAATGTCTTTTTCCTTACTGTTGATGAGATATTGAGATTCAATCTCTAAAAGTGTACTTACCTTCTAATTTATATGGGTCAACTCATCCATTGGGTCCTTTGGCTAAATCTTCCATTGCTCCTTTCAATGCTTGCCTTGAGGAAGTTGAAGCCCTCTGGTGCCTTCATCATGGTGCTCATCCTCCTCGTTTCTTTGTTTATGTTGCAGTTGCTAAATTCTCTCAAATCGACGAAAAATTGCACTTATGCTTATAAAAATAACTTATTTAAAAAATATTTAAGCTAGATGAAAAATTTTAACGCGACTTAATCCTACCTAACTCACAGGTGGAATATATGTAATCAACTAGACGGAAGACCAAATACCTTTACCTCACCTGAAAGGCTAAACAAAAGGACCACAAAGGTATCAATAGGGGAAAGTGAAAATGTTTTGACATTGTGGCGTAATGTTTTGAATACATAGAGAATGACCGCATTGTTTTGCTTGTTGTTGGGTATTGTTGTTGTTATGCGGGTATTGTTGTTTTGGTTCCTTTATTTTGACCTTTACATTCTCCGATCATTACCTTTTGGCTTGGTTTCCTACTTTCACTTTTTCTTTTATTTGTGATACCCAATTGCTGTGGAATACGATTGCATAGTTCACTGATTTTTTGGAATGATATCTTTTCGACATCAATTTTATTGTTGGCATCCTCAATCTTATTGGCGAGCGGTTTTCTAACTTATCTTAAATCAATGACGTTTTTTCCGCATTTCTGAAATAAACGATAATGTCCCCGAAAACATCGTTCTTTCCGCTTTCCGAACATAAAAGTGACTAGCAAAGATGACCGCCAAATGCCAACAAGACTGGTCAAAACGTTTTTGGAAAGAACCATCTCCAATGCCAGACTCCCCAACAGCTTTCGGCATCATGAGGAAACACAACAAAACTTCCTAACCAGTCGAAAAATTAAACCCAACAATTCGAGAAGATTAAAATAAAATAATACTAATAATAATAAAAAAACGTTCAAAAACATTCCAAAATTAAAATTCCCTTGGTCTTGTTCCTGCCTTGTCAGTTTTGACGCACCCTCAGGGGTCAGTACTTATACTTATAATTAGTCCCTATACTTCGTGTGTATACCGACGGATCCTAGGTTTTTGTCAGAACTTCAGATCTTGAGAGTTTGAATATTGTATTTAAAAAAATTAAAGAGGAATAAGCAATGTTGGTGATTTTGGATGTTCGAAAAACTTCCTCTTGTACGACCTAACTGTTCTTTTCTTTTATGGTATTCTTTCAAAGCTCTTCTAGCCAGCTGTTTCTGCTCCCACTGCCTTTCTCCTATATTTCAGTTGTATGGACATAGACAGTTCAATTTGACTTCCATGTCTTTTATGAAGTACCTACAAAATAATAGCCCTAAAGGATGGG
>NW_007380980.1:0-12230 GCF_000475195.1 Diaphorina citri | reverse complement strand
AAAAAACAACAACAACATGACCACCCCCTCACAACCATTAGGCGTGGTACAAAAAAAAAAAAAAAAAACGAAAGATTTTGTGTACAGAGGTTCTTCACAGAAGGTTGACAAACAGTTTTAAAGTGGGTTGATTTGGAGGAGCAGGAGGAGAGAGAGAGCAGAGAGAAAGAGAGAGGAGAGAGAGAGAGAAAGCAAGAAGATAAAGAAGAAAAAGAAGAACAAAGGATAAAACAAAAACGGACAAAAGAGTACGATGCAAGAGAGAGGAGAGAGATTGAGAGCGAGAGAGCCCTAGAGAGAGAGACAGGCAGAGAGAGAACAGCAACCAGAAGAGGAGAGAGACGAGAGAGACGAGAGGCTCCTCAGATCGTACATAGAAAGGAACTATAGATACGGTAAGAGAAAAATAAAGCAAGTACGAGAAGAAAGAGAGGAGAGAGAGAGTAAAAAAAAAAAAAAAAAAACATGGCGGATGGTCCCAAAAATCTGATTTCGGGGTGGATACCTGGGAATCCTGGGATCGGATGAGGAAAAAAATGTAAAAAACATGGACCTTTTATTTTTGGAGCCCGGAATTTTTAATTGAACAAACAAAATCACTTGATTGAAATTTCCGGCGTTCTGATTAGACTCTAAAGGGGGAGCGAAAAATTGGGACCATAGACGTACTATACAATCATATTACATACCTACTACACAATAGTATTCTGAGGCTTTAGACTTGTAGCCCTTGTAGGAAAATCCCGAAACAAACATAAGTGCCAAACATACAAAAATCTTAATCAAGCAAATTACAACAAACATATTGAACGCTTTTTCGATATCAAAGTATGCTTCAATACTATTGAGATACGCCAAGATTTACTTTTAAAAGTTCCAAAAAGGAAGAAAAGTGAAAGAACAAATAAAACTCCAACCAAATTCCGCACAAGGCTACAAGAAACGTGTATCTTAGCGCCTTCAAACTTTTCTCCCGCCTCGCAATCCGCACTACACGGCACATAATTTATGACTTTATCATGGTGTGGTACAGGGTACTTTATTTTTATTACAAAGCCATTAGCATTAGCATTCTCTTTGCTTCCACCTACCACCTGTTTTATCAAGTTCTACTTCTTCTTCGTCTTCCTCTTGTTGTTTATGATTGTTATTATTTATTAATAGCTTTCATCTAGGTACTTGTTCGGTATTTATTTCTTCTTTATCTTCTTCTTCTACTCGCTCTTGTGTTTTGCTTGTTCCGACTACACTGATTGTTTTTGCTGCATTGTTGTTGTTGTTGTTGTTGTTGTTATTGGTTTGTCGTTTACTTTCACTCTTCGTCTTCCTCTTGTTGTTTATGATTGTTATTATTTATTAATAGCTTTCATCTAGGTACTTGTTCGGTATTTATTTCTTCTTTATCATCTTCTTCTTCTTCTTCTTCTACTCGCTCTTGTGTTTTGCTTGTTCACTGATTGTTTTTGCTGCATTGTTGTTGTTATTGGTTTGTCGTTTACTTTCACTCTTGTATGCTTTGTACATTGGCGTGTGGGCAATTCTGATCTTCTTTGATCCTTCTGCGAGTTTGATTTATGATTTTGTCTGTCCTATTTTTGCAAAGTTCTTTGAAAATTTCAACAATTTTAGAGATTCTACTTTGCCACATAGGTTTTCCCTATTTAGGTGAAATTCCCCAATACAGATGTCACGTCGGATTTGGACAAGGACTGAGAGTACTGTTATTTAGTTGGTTGGTTCATATTATTATAGATAAGAAATCAATGTTCCTTAACCGACTGAGAATTTGACGGCATAGTCTGGCCCAGCCACCCTCCTACGCCTTTAGAATGTGAAGAATGTTTTCAGGACCAAATAAACTAGGTGTCTGGGGTCACTAACCCCTTGTCTCTAGGTTACAAGACAAGCTGCTTATCACTGGACGTAATGTACGTGGGCTGGTACTAGACTAAAACAGAGCTATAGAATGTTACAACATATGGGTGGCATTGTGGAGATACTTATGGCAGTTTGAAAAGAAATACATAAAAGATTTACTTGTAACCTATACCAGTATACCCTGTTTATGCTGGAATATCATCCGTGGCTAAGTGGTCTGACCATTTGTTTTGTATAAATTCATACCGATTCTATGAATTAGTCATCACTCGAACTTTGTAGCTGGATATTCAATGAGATCAGATTTACTAGGATTTGGGCTATAAATTGGAATATCATCCGTGGCTAAGTGGTCTGACCATTTGTTTTGTATAAATTCATACCGATTCTATGAATCAGTCATCACTCGAACTTTGTAGCTGGATATTCAATGAGATCAGCAGATTTACTAGGATTTGGGCTATATATAAATTTAGCTTTTTTTTATTTGGTTCAAACTACTCATCCTCCAGAATTGTCAAAAGAAATCGAAATTTATTAAAGCCTTTACAAATAAATGTTTATAAGTATGATCCTCTGGTGTATCTATTATACTTACTCGTATATCTATTGAACGCCTAACAACAAAAGAAAAAGAATTAAAGAATCAACCCACTCATTTGAGATACGCCAAGATTTACTTTTAAAAGTTCCAAAAAGGAAGAAAAGTGAAAGAACAAATAAAACTCCAACCAAATTCCGCACAAGTCTACAAGAAACGTGTATCTTAGCGCCTTCAAACTTTTCTCCCACCTCGCAATCCGCACTACACGGCACATAATTTATGACTTTATCATGGTGTGGTACAGGGTACTTTATTTTTATTACAAAGCCATTAGCATTAGCATTCTCTCACTGTATACAAAAGCGTTCCGAGCATATAAAGTCTATGTAGAAACACTTTTAACAATGGAACGATAAATTATGTTGCTAAGAGAGCTTTAAAATTACCGTGTGGATAGGTAGGACTGTTGGGGAGAAGCTTGCAAAACGTATGCTGATATGCGAGTGTTCCAAGTTTTAAACTCCGTTTTTCAAACACATAATGAACCCTGAGGAAAAACAAAAGTTTCCTTTGCTGAGTCCTACAGGATATGTGTGAGAAGGAGCGGAAAATCTGCGAAACGGCTTGTTTACAATTGATTTTTGTTTACAAATGAGGAGGCCTATGAAAAGAAGGATTTTTTTTCTAGGTTTTCTTCTTCTTCCTCTTTTTCTTCTTCCTCCTTCTCCTCCTCCCCCTCCTCCTCTTTTTCTTCTTCTTGGAAAAAGTATCCATCTTTCAAAGATCTTCTCGAGAATGGGTGGCAGTGGGAAATGTAGCTGGTTTTGGTTTTTAGATGTTTTTCCGTCAATCTCGAATGGCCTTGCGAAGTTCTCCACCACCAGTTTCCCTTCGTTCATTGTTTACAACTTTGCAGAATGTTTGTGTTGTGTTTGTTTACAAAGATTTACGTGGGAAGAGACGTACAGAAAGAATAGAGAAGGAATTTATATTTGCTTTCCAAAATGAGTGGGGGCTTTTTGTGTTCCTGTCTATTTTCTTTTGTTTTCCATAAATCTTGTGAACTTTTCTTCTCATTCACACTTGAAACATCCTTTTTGAAACCTTTTCGTGGTTTTTCGATCAGCTGTTTGGTTTCAAGTTATTAGGGTTAAGAGAACCGTGTTTAGTTTGATCTGGGATTGAAGTTGGTCATTGAATTTTCTGGGCATGTGTTTATTGTCCCTCATATTCTTTATCTTTGATTGACTTTGCTTCTTGCAATTTGGCACTAATACCAAATATTATTTCTAAATCGAGAGGGGCTATTGCAGGTAAATCGTGAGCCCATCCTGTATACAGGTGACCACTGCGTTTTGTATTTACATTGTGCCTGATATTAATAATTACATCATTTAATTACAGCATCACGATTAATACGGTCTGTATATTTTCGCGCTACTCAGTTTCCAGTAGCAGCGCCTTAGAAAAGTTTGAGTGCCCAATCGCCCTATTTTTATTATTATTATTTTTTCCTCATTAATTATTTATAATCAAAATGGTTTAATTTATTTATGACCCGATGGTTTTTTAATATTTGTGAATGATTAGATATTTGGTTGACTCTGTTTTAGGCCGATGGTCGTCTGAGTAATACATGTATCATAAAATGTCTTCTTTTCACAATTCAGCCTTTTCTCCCTCCACTTTTTCTTTTCTAGCTAATAGGAGGCTTTATTGCTCTAGAAATGCACTTAATTAGGTCGTTCACGCCCCGTTATGAAGACAATATTCGTATTAATTTGAAAACTGGTTAAGTCTGATCATGATCTTCTATGGCTTTTGACCTATCAACTTACAAATTCCATTGGGAAAAATTCTCACACGTCCTCCTAGAGTCACTGGAGGTCTGGAGAAATCTGTGACCTCTCTACAAATAATGGACCTCTAAAAAGAAATAAGGAAAGTAAAAAATCTACTGGACCTCCAAATAGAAAAAAGTCCACCCAACAATATTCACAATAACAGAACAATACAGAAGGTAAGCGACAGACATGTCGAAAAACGAAATCGCTATAGAAAAAAGTCCACCCAACAATATTCACAATAACAGAACAATACAGAAAGTAAGTTACAGACATGTCGAAAAACGAAGTGACAATTCACACAAAACAGAGACAAACATGCTAGACAAAGACAATATTCTTGGAGAGAGAGAAACCTGAACAAAAGTATCTTGTGATGCAATTTTCTCTTTTCTTCCATTTCCTCCTTGTCACTTGTGCAATTTCACATTTTTTTTCTTTCTTTTTTGTCATTCAAAATAAGTTCTAGCACATTGCTTTTCGGGTTTTGTTTCCCCCAATTCTATTATTTTGTCTAAAGGGAGTATTCTGTGATGGTTTGACAGTAGATGACTAGACCTTCTTCTTCTTCGTCTAGTGCCTATCCGTTAACGATTGTTGGCAATCATTCTGGCAATCATGACTTGGCGGCTGCTTTGAACAGTCCTGTTGATGACTACATATTGTGTGAATTTGTGGATTTAGCAAGTCCAATATTTGTTTGTTAATCGCCAAAAGAATTTGGTGTTAATCAATATCCTTTTGAGATGGATAAAGTTCTTCAATGGTTTTAAGCTCTTAAGTTTCAATACTCTTTTATGAATTCTTTTGATAAGCTGGTATTAGTCCTGATTGAGGTACGAGTACTTTAACTATCCTTTGTTTCATTTTCTTTCTATTTTCATTATCTATCATTTGATTACTGTCTTCATTATGTCTCCCATTGATTGGTACATTGTTTACATTAATGTTTTTGGAATGTCCTTTTCAAATTGTTCAATAGCGAGTGAAATTTCTTTTTTCTTATTGTGCAAGTGAAATTTGTCTAAAACAATAGATTTGTAATCTATGTCAATTGCAATAGGAAGTACTACAATAGGAAATGTGCATTCAATATCCGAGACCTTGAAATTCTTTTAGAAAACATTCTTTGTTTTTGTTTATTTTTTATTTTGACTTTTTTTACATTTTTGTTTTCATTCACTTCCGGATTTCGATAGTGTCTCGTTTTATAGAGACTTTCACTGAGAATTCCCATGAATCAAATAAAACTGGAGATCTCCAAAGTCATCCAAAACAAAACCATTTATTCACACTCGGAAGATGAAAAATCTGCAATCCGAGACAGTTGTATAGTCGGTGTGAAAATGGTCACAACAAAATCAAATTAATGGGTTCTGTGTGAGAGCCTCACATTTAGACTCACTTTTAATTGAGTTGTCAAAAGATTTCTTGGATAATCCAAATAATAATCTCTATGTACAGCTGTGCACTATGTTGATTGTGTTTCCCTCAATCCATGACAGAAGGAATGGAAATCCTCTGTAGAAAAATATCCCCTGTATAAAATTACGCTACATTTCGTACATATTCTAACATACCTATTACAAAATCACATTGGTGTGTCAGTGTCACTCTTCGATAAAAAAAAAAATAATAATCTCTATGTACAGCTGTGCACTATGTTGATTGTGTTTCCCTCAATCCATGACAGAAGGAATGGAAATCCTCTGTAGAAAATTATCCCCTGTATAAAATTACGCTACATTTCGTACATATTGTAACATACCTATTACAAAATGATATTGGTGTGTCAGTGTCACTCTTCGATAAAAAATTTATCTCAAGATTTTTATGAAATAGGTGATCATAAAAAAGTAACACTAAAAATTGGCATAATTATGTACACATTCATAAATTCACAATCTGTAACAATAAAAAGATGAAAAGAGAGTGAGTGTGTGAGAGTGCGAGAAAGAGAGAGTGAGTGAAAGGGGAAGAGAGAGAGAAAGAGAAAGAGAGAGGGAGAGTGAGAGAGAAAGTGAGAGAGAGAACATTTTCGAACAAAAAAGAATGGAAGACGCACGAAAAAGAGAAAGAATGTGGAGAGAAGAAAAGAAAGAGGAAAAGAAGAGGTGAGAAGAGGAGACAAGAGGAAGTGGGAGGTGAAATTAGACTCGAAATTCGACATGTGATGGATGAGTCCGTAGCTACAGCATCCCTCGGGTTCATCCATCAAAAAAAAAACACCACCTCATTTTTTCTTCTTTTTTTTTTTTTTTTCTTTTTTTTTATCCTTCTCTTATGACGTTGACTGGTGTTCGGGTGATCGCTTTTAAATTATCCACTCCGACGTTTGGTTCTCCATTTTCTTCCATGCTTCTCCAATTTCTTAAGGATTTTTTATCTTGTTATTATCCAAATCTAATCTGTTTGTTCTTCGATCTAATACCTTTTCTTCAATGTCTACAAAGTCTATGCTTCCTAATAATCCTAATCTAATCTCTTTGCTCAATCTATCTTTTGTTCGTGTCTGGATACCGTTCAATTTTTTCTTATTCATTTGGGAGTTGATGTTTTCCACGCCACATTTCCAACCTAGCTGCACTCCCGATGACTCATGTAGCAGAATCAGATGAGCAAACAGCACAAGCAAACACATGTATAGCTGCAAGCCAAACATTACACTCATCGCAAACAACAAGCAAATGGTAAACACGGAATGCAAATGCATAGAACATCTTTCATTTGGAACGTCAGTTTACGTCTTATATGAACTCCAAAAGAGCTTCAAAAGGTAAATTTCTAATGTTAAAAAATCAGAGACAAATCGACATTGACAGTTTTGATAGAGACTTAATCGCTGAGAATTCCCATGAATCAAATAAAACTGGAGATCTCCAAAGTCATCCAAAACAAAACCATTTATTCACACTCGGAAGATGAAAAATCTGCAATCCGAGACAGTTGTATAGTCGGTGTGAAAATGGTCACAACAAAATCAAATTAATGGGTTCTGTGTGAGAGCCTCACATTTAGACTCACTTTTAATTGAGTTGTCAAAAGATTTCTTGGATAATCCAAAGGAAAAATGTGAATAATAATAAAAAAAACTTGGAACCATGTTACAAAAAAGTCCACATCCTCACTCCATTTTTTTTTTTTTTTTTTTTTTTTTTTGAAGTTGTGTATTTGTAGTTTTTTCGAAATACGTCTTACCCCATGCACATTTTTTTCCCCCTTCAAAAATAACCTACATGAGGATTCAGCGGATTATTAATGTCTGCGTATTAATCAACCAGGACATTCGACATGTAACGTAATCAGTCTTTAGCTCTGAACCGTTCAGACGCAGTGGTGTGGACGGGGTGTCGTTGGAAATTTGTTGGGATCTGGACATTCTATTTATTGGGTAGTTTATTTATTCCTTCAGTAAGGAAAAGTTCAATCCTATAATGCTGGTAAAATATGAACACTATTAGGAAATAGGAAATATTTGAATAAGGAAGAAGAAGCTTAAGAGAATATTTTAAAGAGGAAAACAGCAAACTTTAAGATTTTGGTCTCTAAGAATTGGCAGCTTGAGGAAGAGATGGAAACAATATTAAGGTTTTGAACTTTTTCTAGTGGAATTAACTTTAGTTTTGGACTAAGTCATACCACAAAAACCCACCAACATCAAAGTAATCAAATACAAAAACTAAATTCGATATTTCAGAAGAATCTCCAAAACTTTTCCCAGGCACAATAAATCCTCCAAAGTTTTCGCCTTCATCCAAGAAACCCAAATCAAAGGATTTTAGCCTTAAACTGACACACAGTATTCCTATCATTGCTATGTACCTATTTATTTTCTATTGCTTATTACCTATTTATTTATCTTTTCTTTTCTTAGGCCAAAATATGTGATGGGAGAAACGTAATGAATAACAATAATAAATTAATCTTAGTACTATTTCTCTAGACCCGGATAAAACTCAGTACCTACAATTTATTATTTATACATTTTTATTAATTAAATCCCAATAAACCTTTCTCCCATCCCGTAAATGGCCTAAGATGCTTAATTGGGATGTAAGCTCTTAGTCATGAGTCGTGTCTCCTTTTATTCTCTCTGATTTTGATAAATTCGGCTTTTGTCTGCTCCAGGATTCACCTTTTAACGTGTTCATTTGAAATGGAAATGTCACTCTTTTCTTGATTCTATCTATCTACAAAATTGCATCATTCTTTGTTCCCTGCGTTACGTTTGTCTTTTGTTAACATGGTTGACGGGTGATTTTTCACCAATGCAATTTATTTGGCTACCTAGTGCTTCTTGGTTGCACAGAAGGCATTTCCAATTTCTGTTGGAGACCTTTTGTGTTACCTTTCAGGTCGCTTAGCTTATTATTGGAGCTGGAATTGAGACATTCTTGCGTTTGTGTATCTGTGAGACCATTTTTGCAAGTCTGTATATGTGTAATTGTGTAGTTAGTTATGTTAAATAGTTTCTATTTTGAAGAATTTCCCAGTCAGCTCATTAAGTATCAAGTGTTTTCCACGCCACATTTCCAACCTAGCTGCACTCCCGATGACTCATGTAGCAGAATCAGATGAGCAAACAGCACAAGCAAACACATGTATAGCTGTAAGTCAAACATTACACTCATCGCAAACAACAAGCAAATGGTAAACACGGAATGCAAATGCATAGAACATCTTTCATTTGGAATGTCACTTTACGTCAGTCACACGATGCAAAATTGTAATTAAAACATACCCGAGACCAATTTTACCGTCAAAGTGGACTTGGAACTGCAAACAAGTAAATCCAGTAGTCCATCCGTAGATCAGCCATGCTCAACCTCCGGCCCGGCAGGCTTTGCGGTGTGGCCCTTGGCAGTGCTAACACACATGCATATTTGTGAACCAAAACAAAGCTCAAGCCAGTATGACCATTCAACCCGGCACCAATCTAGCTAAAGATCATACCACCATACTCGTCGGTACATAAGCCTAACATTCTTCAGCTCTCAAAACTCAAAAGAGACCCTCACCAATGTATTTTTCAGCAAACGCCCAAGTTTGAAACACCCAAATGTGGCCCGCGATAAGAAAACTTTGAGAAAAGCTGCCTCAGACGTATATGTAAATATGTATGCAAATACATTCAAATACCTACCATGTTCGTTGAACATTGGTAGCATAGGGACTTGATAGATAAGATAGAACCTATCTTCTGCCTAATAATGTTATATTCAAATCCGGACATTGTACAACATAGCTCTATCTGGTATTGTAAACATTTAAACTATGCAGTGAACAATGTATACCCACAGATAGACGATATGTCACTGGCAAAGTCTGAAATAGACTGTGAACTTTCCGGTGTCCGTAGAGCTTTGCAATCAGAAAATAAATAATTAGTACTTAGATACCTATATCGAGTATTTCCTTGTCTCGATTTTTGCTGTTCTTTTTGCTCTTAGGTCCTTTTTTCGTTTTTTTCTTTTTCTTTTTTTTTTGTTTTTTTTTTTTTTTTTTTTTTTTTTCGTAGGATCAGCTATATAGCCATTTTTCTTCTCTTTGATCTCTAGTATGCTCTCACCATTTCTTTTAGTTGCCATTGTCATTTCAGCACTGGACTCTTTTCCGTCCAACCTTTGTCCCTTTGCTACCTGGTTCAATCCTTTTCACACTCACTCCATCAAAACCTCTATCAATTCATGAAGAACAACAATCGGGCGATTTACATTCATTTGTAGTAGTATTTTTTTTTTTTTTTTTCAGGATCAGCTATATAGCCATTTTTCTCCTCTTTGGGAATCGACAAACGCCCCTCTCACCATTTCTTTTAGTTGCCATTGTCATTTCAGCACTGGACTCTTTCCCGTCCAACCTTTGTCCCTTTGCTACCTGGTTCAATCCTTTTCAAACTCACTCCATCAAAACCTCTATCAATTCATGAAGAACAACAATCGGGAGATCTACATACATTTGCAGTACTGAAGCCAGAAAATTTGTCCCATTTCCAGTAACATACACCCACTCTGCAAACTACTTACTACAATGAGTATGTAGCATGTACCCACTGTATACAAAAGCGTTCCGAGCATATAAAGTCTATGTAGAAACACTTTTAACAATGGAACGATAAATTATGTTGCTAAGAGAGCTTTAAAATTACCGTGTGGATAGGTAGGATTGTTGGGGAGAAGCTTGCAAAACGTATGCTGATATGGTGTTGTTCCAAGTTTTAAAGTTCGTTTTTCATAAATTATGTTGCTAAGAGAGCTTTAAAATTACCGTGTGGATAGGTAGGACTGTTGGGGAGAAGCTTGCAAAACGTATGCTGATATGCGAGTGTTCCAAGTTTTAAACTCCGTTTTTCAAACACATAATGAACCCTGAGGAAAAACAAAAGTTTCCTTTGCTGAGTCCTACAGGATATGTGTCAGGAGGAGAGGAAAATCTGAGAAACGGCTTGTTTACAATTGGTTTTTGTTTACAAATGAGGAGGCCTATGAAAAGAAGGATTTTTTTTCTAGGTTTTCTTCTTCTTCCTCTTTTTCTTCTTCCTCCTTCTCCTCCTCCCTTCGTTTTTCAAACACATAATGAACCCTGAGGAAAAACAAAAGTTTCCTTTGCTGAGTCCTACAGGATATGTGTGAGAAGGAGCGGAAAATCTGCGAAACGGCTTGTTTACAATTGATTTTTGTTTACAAATGAGGAGGCCTATGAAAAGAAGGATTTTTTTTCTAGGTTTTCTTCTTCTTCTTCTTCTTCTTCTTCTTCTTCTTCTTCCTCTTTTTCTTCTTCCTCTTTTTCTTCTTCCTCCTTCTCCTCCTCCTCCTCTTTTTCTTCCTCTTGGAAAAAGTATCCATCTTTCAAAGATCTTCTCGAGAATGGGTGGCAGTGGGAAATGTAGCTGGTTTTGGTTTTTAGATGTTTTTCCGTCAATCTCGAATGGCCTTGCGAAGTTCTCCACCACCAGTTTCCCTTCGTTCATTGTTTACAACTTTGCAGAATGTTTGTGTTGTGTTTGTTTACAAAGATTTACGTGGGAAGAGACGTACAGAAAGAATAGAGAAGGAATTTATATTTGCTTTCCAAAATGAGTGGGGGCTTTTTGTGTTCCTGTCTATTTTCTTTTGTTTTCCATAAATCTTGTGAACTTTTCTTCTCATTCACACTTGAAACATCCTTTTTGAAACCTTTTCGTGGTTTTTCGATCAGCTGTTTGGTTTCAAGTTATTAGGGTTAAGAGAACCGTGTTTAGTTTGATCTGGGATTGAAGTTGGTCATTGAATTTTCTGGGCATGTGTTTATTGTGCTTTTGTGTTCCTGTCTATTTTCTTTTGTTTTCCATAAATCTTGTGAACTTTTCTTCTCATTCACACTTGGAAAATCCTTTTTGAAACCTTTTCGTGGTTTTTCGATCAGCTGTTTGGTTTCAAGTTATTAGGGTTAAGAGAACCGTGTTTGGGATTGAAGTTGGTCATTAAATTTTCTGGGCATTTGTTTATTGCCCCTCATATTCTTTATCTTTGATTGACTTTGCTTCTTGCAATTTGGCACTAATACCACTGATCCGTTGAAAGTAAATATTAAATATTGATTCCGAGGAATAGTAGAGCTTTTTCCAGGTTTTCCAGCAAGGTTTTGGTAACACATCTATTAATGATATTTGAACCATACTTTGTATTAGTTCCATTTTCATCTGTGTTCCTTTTTCCTTATTCATTCGTTTTTGGCCACTTTTCTTGCTTGATGCAATAATGTCTTTATTTGCCATCTTGCCATCTGCCTAAGAATACACAGGTAAATTGTAAATTTAGATAAAATTGTAGGTAGTTAGTTGAACTTTTCTTTTAAACTTTTTTTTACCTAGATACTTAGTAGTAGTACCCACTGCAATCAGTTGTATACCTTTCAAACAACTGTTACAGCCTCTAGCTTTATAGTCTGGTAGCCAAGTTCGAGATAGGTCTTTCCAAAACACC
>NW_007380979.1:19135-31765 GCF_000475195.1 Diaphorina citri | reverse complement strand
AGAAGGCATTCCGACTGTTAGAATTGGCGTTAAGAAAGACAACCTGGATATCGATTGCTTAGCTTTTGCTGACGATCTGGCAATTTTTACAGATGATATAACAAGCGCAATAAAACAAATCGAAATTTTAAAGGAAATTGCGGAAAAAACGGGTCTTCAAATTTCATTCGAGAAAACGGAATTTATAACAACTATTAAAAGAGCACCTAAACAGATGAAAACCAAGTATGGAGTGATAAACAAAGTGGAAAAGTTTAAATATCTGGGAGAGATCATTCAAGCCAATGCTATGCTTACCCAATGATGTTATTATGGTATTTTTCACTCGGAAATGTTCGGAACTTACCAAAACTTACCCAATGATGTTATTATTTAATTTTTCACTCGGAAATGATCGGAACTTACCAAAGCTTACCCAATGATGTTATTATGGTATTTTTCACTCGGAAATGTTCGGAACTTACCAAAACTTACCCAATGATGTTATTATTTAATTTTTCACTCGGAAATGATCGGAACTTACCAAAGCTTACCCAATGATGTTATTATGGTATTTTTCACTCGGAAATGTTCGGAACTTACCAAAACTTACCCAATGATGTTATTATTTAATTTTTCACTCGGAAATGATCGGAACTTACCAAAGCTTACCCAATGATGTTATTATGGTATTTTTCACTCGGAAATGTTCGGAACTTACCAAAACTTACCCAATGATGTTATTATTTAATTTTTCACTCGGAAATGATCGGAACTTACCAAAGCTTACCCAATGATGTTATTATGGTATTTTTCACTCGGAAATGTTCGGAACTTACCAAAACTTACCCAATGATGTTATTATTTAATTTTTCACTCGGAAATGATCGGAACTTACCAAAGCTTACCCAATGATGTTATTATGGTATTTTTCACTCGGAAATGTTCGGAACTTACCAAAACTTACCCAATGATGTTATTATTTAATTTTTCACTCGGAAATGATCGGAACTTACCAAAGCTTACCCAATGATGTTATTATGGTATTTTTCACTCGGAAATGTTCGGAACTTACCAAAACTTACCCAATGATGTTATTATTTAATTTTTCACTCGGAAATGATCGGAACTTACCAAAGCTTACCCAATGATGTTATTATGGTATTTTTCACTCGGAAATGTTCGGAACTTACCAAAACTTACCCAATGATGTTATTATTTAATTTTTCACTCGGAAATGATCGGAACTTACCAAAGCTTACCCAATGATGTTATTATGGTATTTTTCACTCGGAAATGTTCGGAACTTACCAAAACTTACCCAATGATGTTATTATTTAATTTTTCACTCGGAAATGATCGGAACTTACCAAAGCTTACCCAATGATGTTATTATGGTATTTTTCACTCGGAAATGTTCGGAACTTACCAAAACTTACCCAATGATGTTATTATTTAATTTTTCACTCGGAAATGATCGGAACTTACCAAAGCTTACCCAATGATGTTATTATGGTATTTTTCACTCGGAAATGTTCGGAACTTACCAAAACTTACCCAATGATGTTATTATTTAATTTTTCACTCGGAAATGATCGGAACTTACCAAAGCTTACCCAATGATGTTATTATGGTATTTTTCACTCGGAAATGTTCGGAACTTACCAAAACTTACCCAATGATGTTATTATTTAATTTTTCACTCGGAAATGATCGGAACTTACCAAAGCTTACCCAATGATGTTATTATGGTATTTTTCACTCGGAAATGTTCGGAACTTACCAAAACTTACCCAATGATGTTATTATTTAATTTTTCACTCGGAAATGATCGGAACTTACCAAAGCTTACCCAATGATGTTATTATGGTATTTTTCACTCGGAAATGTTCGGAACTTACCAAAACTTACCCAATGATGTTATTATTTAATTTTTCACTCGGAAATGATCGGAACTTACCAAAGCTTACCCAATGATGTTATTATGGTATTTTTCACTCGGAAATGTTCGGAACTTACCAAAACTTACCCAATGATGTTATTATTTAATTTTTCACTCGGAAATGATCGGAACTTACCAAAGCTTACCCAATGATGTTATTATGGTATTTTTCACTCGGAAATGTTCGGAACTTACCAAAACTTACCCAATGATGTTATTATTTAATTTTTCACTCGGAAATGATCGGAACTTACCAAAGCTTACCCAATGATGTTATTATGGTATTTTTCACTCGGAAATGTTCGGAACTTACCAAAACTTACCCAATGATGTTATTATTTAATTTTTCACTCGGAAATGATCGGAACTTACCAAAGCTTACCCAATGATGTTATTATGGTATTTTTCACTCGGAAATGTTCGGAACTTACCAAAACTTACCCAATGATGTTATTATTTAATTTTTCACTCGGAAATGATCGGAACTTACCAAAGCTTACCCAATGATGTTATTATGGTATTTTTCACTCGGAAATGTTCGGAACTTACCAAAACTTACCCAATGATGTTATTATTTAATTTTTCACTCGGAAATGATCGGAACTTACCAAAGCTTACCCAATGATGTTATTATGGTATTTTTCACTCGGAAATGTTCGGAACTTACCAAAACTTACCCAATGATGTTATTATTTAATTTTTCACTCGGAAATGATCGGAACTTACCAAAGCTTACCCAATGATGTTATTATGGTATTTTTCACTCGGAAATGTTCGGAACTTACCAAAACTTACCCAATGATGTTATTATTTAATTTTTCACTCGGAAATGATCGGAACTTACCAAAGCTTACCCAATGATGTTATTATGGTATTTTTCACTCGGAAATGTTCGGAACTTACCAAAACTTACCCAATGATGTTATTATTTAATTTTTCACTCGGAAATGATCGGAACTTACCAAAGCTTACCCAATGATGTTATTATGGTATTTTTCACTCGGAAATGTTCGGAACTTACCAAAACTTACCCAATGATGTTATTATTTAATTTTTCACTCGGAAATGATCGGAACTTACCAAAGCTTACCCAATGATGTTATTATGGTATTTTTCACTCGGAAATGTTCGGAACTTACCAAAACTTACCCAATGATGTTATTATTTAATTTTTCACTCGGAAATGATCGGAACTTACCAAAGCTTACCCAATGATGTTATTATGGTATTTTTCACTCGGAAATGTTCGGAACTTACCAAAACTTACCCAATGATGTTATTATTTAATTTTTCACTCGGAAATGATCGGAACTTACCAAAGCTTACCCAATGATGTTATTATGGTATTTTTCACTCGGAAATGTTCGGAACTTACCAAAACTTACCCAATGATGTTATTATTTAATTTTTCACTCGGAAATGATCGGAACTTACCAAAGCTTACCCAATGATGTTATTATGGTATTTTTCACTCGGAAATGTTCGGAACTTACCAAAACTTACCCAATGATGTTATTATTTAATTTTTCACTCGGAAATGATCGGAACTTACCAAAGCTTACCCAATGATGTTATTATGGTATTTTTCACTCGGAAATGTTCGGAACTTACCAAAACTTACCCAATGATGTTATTATTTAATTTTTCACTCGGAAATGATCGGAACTTACCAAAGCTTACCCAATGATGTTATTATGGTATTTTTCACTCGGAAATGTTCGGAACTTACCAAAACTTACCCAATGATGTTATTATTTAATTTTTCACTCGGAAATGATCGGAACTTACCAAAGCTTACCCAATGATGTTATTATGGTATTTTTCACTCGGAAATGTTCGGAACTTACCAAAACTTACCCAATGATGTTATTATTTAATTTTTCACTCGGAAATGATCGGAACTTACCAAAGCTTACCCAATGATGTTATTATGGTATTTTTCACTCGGAAATGTTCGGAACTTACCAAAACTTACCCAATGATGTTATTATTTAATTTTTCACTCGGAAATGATCGGAACTTACCAAAGCTTACCCAATGATGTTATTATGGTATTTTTCACTCGGAAATGTTCGGAACTTACCAAAACTTACCCAATGATGTTATTATTTAATTTTTCACTCGGAAATGATCGGAACTTACCAAAGCTTACCCAATGATGTTATTATGGTATTTTTCACTCGGAAATGTTCGGAACTTACCAAAACTTACCCAATGATGTTATTATTTAATTTTTCACTCGGAAATGATCGGAACTTACCAAAGCTTACCCAATGATGTTATTATGGTATTTTTCACTCGGAAATGTTCGGAACTTACCAAAACTTACCCAATGATGTTATTATTTAATTTTTCACTCGGAAATGATCGGAACTTACCAAAGCTTACCCAATGATGTTATTATGGTATTTTTCACTCGGAAATGTTCGGAACTTACCAAAACTTACCCAATGATGTTATTATTTAATTTTTCACTCGGAAATGATCGGAACTTACCAAAGCTTACCCAATGATGTTATTATGGTATTTTTCACTCGGAAATGTTCGGAACTTACCAAAACTTACCCAATGATGTTATTATTTAATTTTTCACTCGGAAATGATCGGAACTTACCAAAGCTTACCCAATGATGTTATTATGGTATTTTTCACTCGGAAATGTTCGGAACTTACCAAAACTTACCCAATGATGTTATTATTTAATTTTTCACTCGGAAATGATCGGAACTTACCAAAGCTTACCCAATGATGTTATTATGGTATTTTTCACTCGGAAATGTTCGGAACTTACCAAAACTTACCCAATGATGTTATTATTTAATTTTTCACTCGGAAATGATCGGAACTTACCAAAGCTTACCCAATGATGTTATTATGGTATTTTTCACTCGGAAATGTTCGGAACTTACCAAAACTTACCCAATGATGTTATTATTTAATTTTTCACTCGGAAATGATCGGAACTTACCAAAGCTTACCCAATGATGTTATTATGGTATTTTTCACTCGGAAATGTTCGGAACTTACCAAAACTTACCCAATGATGTTATTATTTAATTTTTCACTCGGAAATGATCGGAACTTACCAAAGCTTACCCAATGATGTTATTATGGTATTTTTCACTCGGAAATGTTCGGAACTTACCAAAACTTACCCAATGATGTTATTATGGTATTTTTCACTCGGAAATGTTCGGAACTTACCAAAACTTACCCAATGATGTTATTATGGTATTTTTCACTCGGAAATGTTCGGAACTTACCAAAACTTACCCAATGATGTTATTATGGTATTTTTCACTCGGAAATGTTCGGAACTTACCAAAACTTACCCAATGATGTTATTATGGTATTTTTCACTCGGAAATGTTCGGAACTTACCAAAACTTACCCAATGATGTTATTATGGTATTTTTCACTCGGAAATGTTCGGAACTTACCAAAACTTACCCAATGATGATATTACGGCATTTTCACTCGGAAATGGTCGGAACTTACTTACCCAATGATGTTACTATGGCATTTTTAACTGGGGAATGACCCGAACTTACTAAAACTTACATAATGATGTTATTATGGTATTTTCTCACTCGGAAACGACCCGAACTTACTAAAACTTACCCAAATATATTACCATGGTGTTTTTCACTGAGAAATAACCCAAACTCACCAAACCTTACCAAATGATGTTACTATGCCTATTGTCTTTGTACTTTGTTGCGCTACGCTCATACGTCATATTATTATGCTAAGTTTCTGCAAAAAGTTATGAGATCCCCCAAAAAATACCACTTCGTGGCATAAAAAAGACCCCGCCAAGTCGTTCCTCGCAAAATAAATCAAGTGCCACAAAAAATAAACAAAACTCTATCCCACCCCAAAAAAGATTAGAAATCAATTTTGTACCCCGCCTTTTATTCACTTCATAATTTGTGTCCTCCTACTTCACGTAGTACCTACCTTTCTTTCCCCTCATTGCACTCCTCTTTCCTCTAATCTCACTTCTGCTTCACTGCATTGGCGGCGTGCCATCAATTTATAAGACCCTCTTTACTGTTGGAATAGGCTTATTCGTAGAGGATAGACAAGTTATTCTATTCTATTTGATTTTATTCTATTGTTTTCTACCTATTCTATTCCATTGTTTTTATTATATTCTATTCCATTCTATTCTATTCTATTTAATTTGATTTTACTCTATTCCATTCTATTCTATTCCACAGTTCCCGCTCAGTCACCACGGACCGACTCAACACCAGTGCCGCCGACTTGGCCGCTCCAGTTATCAACAGAGAAGGCCGCCCCGTGCTCCTCTTTGCCGGCGAAGCTACCAGCCCACATCACTACGGAACGGTTAACGGCGCCGTCGAAAGTGGCGCCCGGGAGACGGCAAACGCCATCGTGTATTTGAGACGCGAAGGGTTCTTTGAGAAGCTGGTCAATATCGCGGTGAAGGAGCTGGAGCATAAGGGCAACCAGGTGGGGCGGATTCTGAACCTTTTCGGGGGTGGTATTTGAGAAATTCGAGATTCTGATTCGACCGGGTTTTTTGAAATGACCGGGTTTTCGAGAAATGATTTGTTTATTATTTACACATTTATTAATAATAATAATAATAGTGGTTCCCGGCGTTAGAATATGAAGGACCACGGGTTAGTTCCTCCCTGTCGTAAGAGGCGACACAAATGGAACACTCGGGGAGAATCCCCAGTAGCGTCTGATCCCAGAATGGGCGGCTACACCCCTCTCTTGTAGTAGCGTCTGTCTCAGAATGAGCGGCTACAACAGGAAAGGGTATACAGGGAGAATCCCTAACCCAGAGTTACTCAGTAGCGTCTGTACTCCAGAGGAGCGGCTACAACCCTGTAGCGTCTGTACTCCAAAGGAGCGGCTACAAACAGCGTCTGTTCTCCATGTTAGGAGCGGCTGATACGACACTCTGGGACTTACCACCTCAGTTTTAACATCGAACTGGTACTAACCAGTTCCCCCACAAATCATAAATAACTAGATGCATGATGTCAATTTCTCCGAATGGAACTACTCCAGGGGGTAACCAATCCTCCGTCGCTTCCAGCGGCGCAATCGGGTCTACGGATTCTGGAGAGCCCGAAGCACCATGTCATTCAGTCAAATCAAAATTCAAGAAAAAGAACAAATACTTCTTTGGTACCCTCAACATCAACTCTCTACTTAAAACAGGAAAACTAAAACAAATGATCAAGGTTTTAAATGACTACCACATACAGATTCTGGCCTTACAAGAAACAAGATTTACCGATGAGAATGTAATGGATAGCGAAGGTTTTAGGATTTTCAAAGGCAAACCTGGAAGAAATCGAGCTAGAGGAGGAGCGGGTATTCCACACCTAGGAACCGGTTTCATAGTTCATTCAAAATTTGTGAATGCAGTTCAAGAATTCTACTCCCCAAATGATCGACTTTCCATCTTGTCCTTTCGCAGTTTGAATAAAACATACACCCTTATAAATTGCCATGCTCCCATTAATGTAGACAATAAGAAAAACCCAAACAAAGTTGACCAATACTGGGAGTCTCTCGAACATGAAGTATCAAAAATACCCACTTCTAATGTAAAAATCTTACTTGGAGATTTTAATGCTCAGATCGGAAGAGAGAGAAAACACTCCAAAACTGTAGGACCATATCCAGCCCACAAAAGAACGAATAGAAATGGAGAAAGACTTATAGAACTATGCAAAGGAAATAACTTGAAACTCATGTCAACCCACTTCAAAAAACTTCCCAAACAACAGAAAACTTGGAAATCACCAAATTCAAACCTTGGAGAGTTCCAAATCGACCACGTTGCGATATCGTTCAATCACCAGAAGGAAGTAATGAATGTGAAAGTCAGAAAAGGGGCCAATATAGAAACTGACCATTACTTAACATCTATCAAAATGAACTTCATTCCACTCCAAAAAGTTAAATCTCGAAGAACACCAGTCCAACGAATTGATCGAGTACTTCTGAAATCCAGAAGAGAAGAGTTCAATCAAAAACTTGAAGTCGACACCAACAACTGGGACGAGCTCAAAGAAAAAGTTGTAAAGGTAGCGTTAGAAGTAGCACCGCTGAAGAAATCTGCGAAGCATCCTTGGTGGGATGAAAAATGTGAAGAGGCAATCGACCTAAGACTGAAATGCTGGAAGAAATGGTACTCGACCAAGAATGCGAATGATTATGAAAACTTCAAAAAACAAAGATCGTTGACAGCAAAAATTATCAGATCAACAAAAAGAAATTTTGAAAAAGACCAGCTTGCACAAATAGAAGATGCTTTCAAAAAGAATAACACAAGGTCATTCTACAGCACATTCAAACGAAATCTACATCCATTCCAATCCCCGAACCTATGTTTCAGAAATGAAGAAGGAAAACTAACAATTAACAACACTGAAAATTGTAAAGTTTTAGCGACATACTTCGAAAAACTTCTAAACTGCGAAGAACCTGCAAACAAATTCGATAAAGTAGTGTGTTCCACCAGATATGATGATTCGCAAGCTCCAACTACCTCAGAAATCAAAGAAATCATTAAAGACCTTAAAACTAATAAAGCTGCTGGGGAAGACAATATTATAGCTGAAATTTGGAAATATGCAGATATGAATGTAGTGCGGAAAATACAAGGTATTATTCAAGAAATTTGGGAATCGGAAAGCATACCCGAAGAATGGAAAGTAGCACTAATTCACCCCCTACATAAAAAAGGAGATAAAGCTGACCCAAACAATTATAGAGGAATATCTCTCCTCCCCGTTACCTACAAAATTCTATCGAAAGCTTTATTAAACCGCTTAGAACCTCAATTAGATAACTGTATCGGGGAGTATCAAGGGGGCTTTCGGAAAGGAAGATCCTGCGTAGAACAGATATTGAATCTCAAGCTAATTCTCAAGTACAGAAAGATAAGAGGAAAGGATATTGTGGTAACTTTCGTAGACTTTAAAAAAGCTTATGACTCCATAGACCGTGAAACACTATTTAATACTCTAGAAGAATTTGGAGCAGATACAAAAACCGTCGCCATAGTGAAAGAGTCACTCCGAAATACCAAGTCGAAAGTCAAATTCATGGGAGAGCTCTCCGATCCTTTTGAAATAAGAACCGGACTAAGACAAGGTGATGGCCTCTCACCTTTGCTATTCAACTGCATCCTAGAAAAAGTCATTAGAGAATGGAGGATAAGAACTAAGGAAGAAGGCATTCCGACTGTTAGAATTGGCGTTAAGAAAGACAACCTGGATATCGATTGCTTAGCTTTTGCTGACGATCTGGCAATTTTTACAGATGATATAACAAGCGCAATAAAACAAATCGAAATTTTAAAGGAAATTGCGGAAAAAACGGGTCTTCAAATTTCATTCGAGAAAACGGAATTTATAACAACTATTAAAAGAGCACCTAAACAGATGAAAACCAAGTATGGAGTGATAAACAAAGTGGAAAAGTTTAAATATCTGGGAGAGATCATTCAAGCCAATGCTATGGACAAGGAAGCTAATCATAAAAGAGTCAATAAAATGGAAGTTGCCTTTCAGCTAACCAAAAATTTCTACAACAAGAAATCCATCTCAATCAATGCTAAAATAAGACACTATCAAACAGTTATAAAGCCCGAGTGTTTATACGCGTCTGAATGCCTTAGCCTACATACTAAAAATCAGTTTGAAGAGATTGAGAAAAAAGAGAGGAAAATCATAAGAAGAATACTCGGACCGAGATTTGACAATGGTGTGTGGAAATTAAGAAGTAATGAAGAAGTTTATCAAAAAAGCGAAAGAATCTTCAGTAGTTTCCCTAATTCTCCAGAAGAAATGGTCCTTGTGCCTTAGGCTTTCACCACCACCGTTTCAAAACAGGTCTATTAACTCGGTCTTTTGGTTCTTTTGACCGCAAACGCCCCCCTAAAAAAAGTTCGTAAAAGAGTGCTGTCTTAATCGATAGACTAGAAACTGTTAAACAGCGCGCGTCGCTGGGATACCTTGAGTTTCGCGCTCTTTCGAAATCTATATGTGAAGGTCAGCCGTAGTAAATTCTGGCACAAAATCGCAATGCATACAATTCGATGCGCTCTTCCGGTATTCTACCTACCCCACCTGAACGTTGTCTAACGCCTTATTTCTCTTGCCCGAGATTCAGACACAAAAATTTAGTAATGTCTTTGCTTCTAATTTTAGTTTTAGTTTCTGTATTATTAATTTTACCTTACTTGTTGTAATCCTATACCATGTAATCCATAAGATAATTGTTGCTAGCTTATTTGATGCCCGCATTTATTTAAGGCCATCCCGCCTGGGTCGAACACACAGAGCACGCTGTCTCAAGCCTACATGCCTCCTCACACCAACCTCTCATTCCTAAGTAAAATCACATACGGGTACCAATAAACATCATTCGAACCGTTGTTATCACGGTTTTCACAGCTCAAGCCCCTAGCGCTTAGCGCCTTGTATTAGCCGCTTTCAGGCGCCCTTGTATTAGCGCTTTAGGCCGCTTCGCGTAATTACGCGGTTTCAGACGCTTGTATTAAGCGGTTTTAGGAGTCGACTGTGTATTATAGCGCTACTTAGCCACTCGCTTGCTATTGAGGTTCTAGGGTCGCTTGTACTTAGCGCTTTAGGCCGCATTGTTATGTATCCGGTTAGGCGCTTACGCATTACGCTTTAGGCCGCTTGTATAGCGCTGTTAGGGTCGCCCCGGCGTTTTCCTAGTTAGCGCGTCTTAGGTGCTTTATTACGCGCCTTTAGGCGCTTGCATATTCAGCGCTTTAAGCACTGTTTAGCGGGGTTTTACTTTTGACTTGCCTGAGGCCCTGTGGGGACTGTTTAAGGCTGACAGGGCCGGTTAAGCCCTTCAAACGCGTTCGGATGCCAATAATCTATTACCGAATTACTTTTGCAGAGACGACCAAATCATATAAAACTAACTTACGCACACACTAAAAACGCGACTACAATGAAGTGGATCAAACGTACGTACAACCAAAAATGGCTTTTGGTTGCGTTGCAACATCTCCCCCATAAAATATTTAATTTTATTATAAAGTCCGACGTCAGTATACTTACTATCACTCTTTTATGTTCATGATAAGTTCTTTAAACCCTTAGCCTTTCGTATGGGCTTCTTACCTTTCATCGTGATTAAGGTGCGAGGATGTATCGTTTTTTCCTATATTTCGACTGGGTTTGTTAATATCTCCTTATAGAGAGAGGGGCAATGGATGTTCTAAGATAGCTTTCGGAAATAATTTGGCGAATCTTGGAGTTAATCTATTGACATAGCCCCTCATAGTTCCCCCGAAAGCCTTTCCTTCTAGGACGCATCTTGTCTATAACTTAGAGTTCGATTAAGAGTTCATGTCTTTCTATTCTCCTTTCCTATAACACCATTGAAAGCATCTGAAATTTTTTCGAATACTGAGGTATCTGGCACTTTGTGATAAATTATGAGATCTTCTTAAACCTCGTCTATGTTTTTGGCAGCGGTATCACTTTCTCAGTGAGGCTTTATGGTTCAGCTTTCAGTTTAAGTACCCTCTCGAGAGGCTAGGAAAACTTTATTCTTGGCCTGATTCTGTTCCACTACCGGAGAGTGGAAACGATAAGTTGACGTAGGATCTTTTTCAGTAATCTCTTACCTCCTATTCTTGATTCCTTCTTCCGTAAGGCTGACAATCTTAACCGCAATTCTTTCTGTTGGACCTATAGCTAACGAATCGAAAACGACTGCTAGACCGTTAAAAATGCTCTACTATATTGTTCGCGTTATTTTGTTAGCTTTAAATATTTCCTTTAACGCCTTTTTTGCCCAGGAAGTTTAAAGTAAGCTCTTTTGCCTTAAATAGTTGATAATTTTCTCTGGATTTGTCTACTTTTGGTCATACCGCATCTATTTGTTACTCTTTCTTATAGACCCTCTTCTAGTAAGGTCCGTTCGATCTGTTTCAATTCGTATTTTCACAGTTATATTACCTACGGAAAGATTCGGATTTTAAAGATGAGTAGACTTAGACGATGAAATGTGAAAGTTTGTCGATATGATACAAGTATGAGACATACGGTACAGATCGTGATTTAGTCAATTGTCGAACTTTTATTCTACTCCTTTTAGAGACAATTTTCAGGTTAAAAGAACTTTTCTTTTCATTTTAATAGAATAGTATTTCGTTTCTTGTGCCACTGGATGACGACCGCGTTCCGAAAAGTCGAGTTTCGGTTGATGAGAAAACTAACGTGTAAGTTCAGCTAGATACAGCTTACGCGTTTACTCATCTCTGGTACAATATAAAAAAAAAAAAAAAAATTAGCTAAACCCAGTTTCCTGGTGGGGCTTTTATTGTACTAATACGACATTTTAAGCAGGCAAGAAAGAAAGAGAATGTTTTGCAAAAGTTAAGAAGACGCACCAACAAACAACAAGAAGTAGACAGAGCCCGGTGGACAGAAAAAGAACCAACAACAACTTTAGGTCGGCTTGCAATGAAACTAAAGAATCCTGTAAAGATAACTTTATAGGAGAAGGTGATAAGGTTAAGAAGTCTAGAAAAACTGGAGAACTTGGTGTGCCTGAACTCAGAAACCAAGAACAGTTTTATCCAACTTTTAGAAAAGCAGTTGACGACAGCAAAAGCAAACTATACTCGTATTTCCATTGAGAAGAAAGAAGTAACATCAACAATA